>NW_022639610.1:506076-558026 GCF_010583005.1 Odontomachus brunneus | reverse complement strand
TATATATATATATATATATATATATATATATATATATATATATATATATATATATATATATATATATATATATATATAATCTAATCTTTTCGTATTTTTTATATATTACAGCGTTAAGAGAGAAAATAAATTTAATTTGATGATGATAACGATAAAATTAAAATCCAATGATATTATTTTTCTTTTTGAAGAAGAAGCCTTAAATTTCTTTTAGAAGTATCATTCCATTCTGTAACTATATTACAATTGTGGTACCAATAACATTAGATACTCACTTTTGCAATCCGGGATAATTTGAAGTCGTATACTAAATGCGGAATGAAGCATGGACACCCTATTATCGCGCACGTACAAACTAACTTGGCATTCAATATTGTTATCTGTTTAGTAGACAATCTCGTTAGTTGTTCCTGATTGTTGTTTACACGTTGTAGGCGTAACAGCGGTACCATTAATTTTTTTTAACTTTTACATGTGTTTAATTCTTCCAATTAATTTCGTATTCATGATATTATATTTCAACGTAAAAAAAAAGATGTTACACATATTACATTAGTTACGAATGGGCAAAATTTCCTATATATAGATAAAATAAATCGCGACATAAAAGTAATCTACATAATTGTGAATATATTTGGTCAACATGCAACTTTGTTTCGCAATTTTAATTTAAATGGTTTAAAATATCTGTAATATATGAAACGAGAAGGTGATTAATATCCATCTAACGGTAAATTTTTGTGAACAAAAATACAATCTTATGCTCGCTAATCTGTGAGGCAATGTATCGTTTTGGGCGAACTGTATATCTCGAATGCATTTGATATCGTAAAGAACAATGAATTTCTTGTATACTATATATCCAACATAAAACGCACGATAAACTTCCTTCAGTATAGCGATCAACATGATTCTTGTTTCGTATCAACAAAGTAATTTTCTCAGTTATAAGAAATCATACATTAATCTGTTTTTTGTATTATCCACTATTATGGAGTCTCACCGGAATTGGCCGCTAAGAGAATTACATGATAAATTGTGTCACTTTATTCTTGAGTTTCTCTTTGAGTCCGTAGAATATAACCCCGCTAAACCCATGAAATACAGCGTCAGATGTAAAAAAGGGACCACCAACCTGGAGATGAGAAGATATGTAATGTTGGGAGATGAGAAATCGTGCATAATTAAAGCTGTAATAGATTTTGATGTATGTTAAGAATGCGTGTGGGAGAATAATTTAAGAAAGCTTTAACGTTTCAATCCGAACGGATATTCATAAGAATATACGTGAATCACGCGACCACACTGCTACGTTGCATTCTAATATATTTTTACTTAGAGTAATTATAGTTTCGACTAAAACTTTATTCGCTCGTCTGTACTCCTACATCGTATATTATCGTATACTATTTATTAAAACGTACGCATTACTGTGTCCTAAAATTCTTAATTAATATCAAACGAATTTGAAAAGAAAAGAGTTTTATAAACGCGCACATAATATATAAAATATCATTTGAGCGAAAAGAACATAGATAAGTACTGGGAAAATTTGGTTTTTATGATAAACGCGAAAGGAGAATTATTACGAAACAAAACTCTTGTGAGATTTGAACTATTTAGGTTAAAACTCTTGAAAATTCACCTTGTCATTATTAGTCTTTGGCATTATAATTCAAACACAAGAAGATATTAAGAAGATACTTTCCATTTTGAAACTAATGCAACGTCGTTTACACAAAGAAAACTTTTGCAAATAAAAGTTACTTAAAGTCTACATTTTAATCGCTATATTTCGCAGTCTATTGTACTCAGTATAAGTCGGTAATGCGATTTTATGATCCAAAAACCTCGCGGCACATTCGTGCCTGGATAAGTTTAATCGGCGATAATCATATTAGCTATTATAAATGTAATCGGAAGCCGAATTATCGCCTAAAGCCTTCACGCATAATAAGCTCGGAATATTTAACGTTAAATATTCGACAATAAAGTCTGAGGAAGCGTTTATCAAGAAAAGACAAATTCAATGTTATCATGGAGGTATAGACTTTCTTGTGTTAAATTACGACATTGCTTAATTTTTTTCGAAATCCGAGCAAAAATGTTTCGTCCTTATAATTTAACGCTTGCACGTTTTCATTCATTTCCTTTCTCACTTAGTGTTATGTTTTATTTCAATTTACCGAAGGAACAAACGAGAAAATAACTTGCCTGTGCCTTTAGTTAAACTTTTGTATCCTTCGTTTATTTTAGCCCAACCGTTCTTGGCTGCGTTACGAACATGCTTACTCAACACATATTATTAAAACCGCGCGCCTATGCTTTTTTCTTTCTTTCTTTTTTCAATCACTGTAATATTGGAGCTCCACCGTATCGGAGTAGCACTGTGAACGTCACGTTCGATTAAGTATTCCGTTAAAACTGCGCTCATTATTCCCGGACGCTCTTATCTGAAAGCAAATGTACACGGTGGATTCGCTACCGTACATAATCCATCGTGTTAACCTTTCTAGGTTGGAGCGCCATATAGCCCAAGATTAATATACATTCGAAAATTAAAAAAAAAACGCGAAGAACTTTTTGAGATGTAACAATATCTATGTTCTTTGTCAAAATGTTTCATTAAAAAAGCTTTTTATTGCAAACGCGTTTACCTACGAATCGCAAAGTAATTGCGTATTTAATCAAAATATATTTAATCAACTAATAAATGAATCTAGCCAAAAGTTACACTGATTTTTTTCTAATTTGACATAAATGTAGAAAAATATTTGAATCATATTTTTTCATTTTAGACCACTTTGAGTTTCACGGACAATTTAGCTTTTTAATGTTCTCTATTGCTTTCTAATGTTCTATGTTCTAATGTTCTAATGTTGTTTATGCTTTCTAATGTCTCACTCAACAAGTGCAACAAAAATGCATAAGAAATAAAATTGAATACAAGATATAGACATTTTTGCTGATTATGAATATGAAATCGAATGTGTAAAATTATTTGTATAAATAAAATGTTTAAACAAAACATGTAAAAAGTTGAAAAAAGTTATTTATACAATTAAATTCTCGGTTTGGCCGAGATTCGAACCATTTTTGACTAATTTAGCACAGATTTGAAATATTTCGGTTGGAATCTTGACTAAAGAAATTTAGAATGGTTTGTATCTCAGCTATGCCGATTTTGTTAAAATTATTTAACTATATCTTGTATTCAATTTTATTTCTTATGCATTTTTGTTGTACTTGTTGATGAGCAGCGAGAATACTAAAAAACTATAAACTGCCCGTGAAATTCAAAGTGAACCAAAATGAAAAAATATGACCTAAACATTTGTTGTA
The DNA here is from genome assembly GCF_010583005.1 of Odontomachus brunneus. NCBI lineage: Eukaryota > Metazoa > Arthropoda > Insecta > Hymenoptera > Formicidae > Odontomachus > Odontomachus brunneus. Next base: position 554,684 of record NW_022639610.1, on the reverse strand, counting down.
TTTCTACATTTGTGCTAAATTAAAAAGAAATCGAAGTGTACCTTTTGGGTAGATTTACTTGTAAGACAATTATTTAAATAAAATCTTATATAAGATCTAAATAAGGGGCTCTTTTCTTCTATTAAGAGATAGTGATTTGCGATAAATGCACGCGTGAAAATACGGGCAGCGAGTGTGTGTGGCCGTGTATTATTATGCCGCGCCTCTAGTTGAGAGGTGACCAAATAATCGTACCGCCATAACGGCTGACCGGATAGAGTTATACGTTGTCGCCCGATGTTTAATTGTTTTGTCCCAAGAAATGACGTTGATGGCGAATAGTGAGAAAAATTGGGAAAGATTGGTAATTAATTTGGAGAGTTAAAAATAATGTATTCATCTCGCACTTTCTTCTTTTAGATTATTACAGTGAATATAATTATTATCATTATTATAATCATCTATTTCGATAACTTTTATCATCATTTCGATCAAACCTTCTTTATAAAAAGATAAGTTTTATATTAATATTTACTAATAATTTTATTTAAATAAGATCTACATATTTTTTTATTTTTGCACAAGAGAAAATAATAGAGAAAACGTTAATTTTTATATAAGAACTTTGTTTAATTTAAAATATCTGTTTAATTCATAGATAAATTATATTAATTACCTTATTTTAGAAATGCGCGTTTATTTGAAAGCTTTTTATTTCAAATTTGCTTGGTACTAATTAGAAATTTTAGGAAAAGGGAAAGCATTGAATGTACACTGATGCTTAATTATCTTTATTTGTTTGAATCGTGTTCGTTATAATTACTTATGTTCAAGAACTTGACGTTAAAAACGTGATAAAATATAACTTTTAGATTTTGGAATTGTGTATGAAAATTTTCGAACGATAATTCTATAGCTCTTCCAGGCCGGCTGCGTCGCAAATATCGATCATTTAGGTGTTATGGTATTATTTTCGCAGTGGATAAAGTAGCGCTTTAATTTACTGACGAATGACAATAGCTCATTTTAACATTGATAAAATATCCTTATTAAGAAAAGAAATTTTACGTCGTTAATATTTTGCTTGTTGAACATTTGAAAAGATTTAGAAATAGATCAAAATTACATCTGTATAATTCTTCTTCAGTTATTTTTTACGTTTTTCGATTATCTTAACAAGATTATATTAAAAAGGCATAATATTTATTAATTAGTTAATCTCTATATTAGTTAAAGTAAGACTATTTATATTTAATTCTATTGGTTAGCAATTCGCGTATTGAGAAACTTTTATGTTTCTCTGGCGCCTCTTTCCTATAGTCAGATGAATATCCTATAGATGGCAACATTACTTATAACTTACATCTGCGTTTTTAAAGATCGATAGTAAATTATCACGATATTTTTTCGTTTTAATCGTAAGGTTATTAAATCAAGAATGAGCTAACGAGAAAGTTAGTCTCAATTATGTGAAAATATTAGTGGTATTATAATAATGTTAGTGATATGATAACATTACTTTTCTTCTTTATTTAATAAAGAATTACCATACCATCAAAAAGCGCGAAACGATTGTCATATTTCGACTGTCATATTTGGATAGAAATTAAAAATCTATCCGCGATTGTCACTCGTGATTTTTCCAATACCGACCATTCCAATACTGATAATATCGTCGTAGGGAATGATCGGATACATTTTCTTAGAATTGTAACGCATTCAATTATTTAAGAAATCATCATTCTTTTCGAATCTAAAAGAAATTGAAAGCCGCCGGTTGAATGTCAGTCGAGTGTGCGATCCTTTGATGGTGTGCCGTGTAAAATTGCACCCAGCGCGATGAAATACGGTGTCTATTTACACGGACCTTTTACCCGCGTTAACTGTCCTGGCAGCTGCACATAGCGTTGGTATTTCCGCGATCCTTCGTGCAACTGGTTTCCGAGTATGCCCGAGGATACGTGTCCATTTTGTTCTCTCTCGTGGCTCTCTTTCTCGTCGCGTATTATCGCGCTTTGAAGCCTTCGAAAAACCGAGATACGATTGCATTCTCGGCGCTGCGCACGATAGATTTGTCATTCAGGGATAGAAATTTGATAAAATTCACGTTTCATAAGCCGTGTCGTCTCTCGAGGGACCTTGTCGAGTAATTTAACCGGAGAGAATAATTGCCAATTTCCTACGTATCAGGTAGAACAAGGGAAACGGCCTTCGCGCGCGCGCGCGTTTCAGCTTTTCGCTGAATTGCGATTTCGTTGGAAGCATCTAAAAAGCGTTGTTTCTCCGTTCCGAAAAGTCATTCTCCGTTATTGACGTGATCACCGATTTAGGTGAGCGAAGTGCAATTTCCACTACGACGAAAACAACACTCCGTAGCGAGATTCGCGTTTGCGACGATACGTGACACACGCGCGATACTTTCCGCACGGATTCATTGCAACGCATCGAATTTTGTAGCTTTGTTAGTAACGATCGTTCTCATTACGTAAGCAATTTCCACGTACATGTAGCATTTATTTTAATTTTCTAGTCGAGACTTACATATCATGCAATATCGATCGATCCTTCACCTCTTCCCCGCGTGTTATTTCAATCGTGTTAATGTTACGCGATATCGCGCGTTAACCATATACAATCGTCGTTAAACGGAGCTTTATTCATCAGGTACCGACTCTTACCAAGATTCAGGGATACAACTTTTCGATATAATACGATATAATATGACTTTTAACCGAGAGTTATGCAAGTATAACGCAAATTAAACTGCATCGGCGAGCTGCGATTTATTACATTGCTTCCTGTAAACTTTTCAGTGACGTCGGAAGTGGAACATTGAGAAAAATTCCTCTGTTACAAAAGCATATTTGCTGTTTGATGATCGTTAGGAAAAAAGATCAAACAGTTACCGTTGTAAATAATTTCTCATCATTTTAACAAACGTACACTACCTGAGATACAAATCATATTTATTCTCGTTTGTTTTGTTTAGGTTAGTTACATGACCATTGCAAAAATTTTGTTTAGAGTAGCAATTGAAAGTAACAATTCATTTGTTTCCATTTATTTGTTATCTTATATCAACAAATTATCGCGATGGTACTAGTATTTTGTTAAATTAGCAAGACTTTTTTTCTAAAGGTATTTCTTGCTGGCTTTTTTGATAATTGTGAAATGCTTTTTGCCGAAAGCTAAAAGCGAATATTCGTTATTGTTATTTCTACATGCGCTTCTTCAATTCGTACTTGTCGTACTTGTTGATCAATATTAAGTTGCTGCAAATTGCACGTCAAGCAAATTAAATAATCTGTCAATACACTGATTGCCTTTGAATTAGCAAGCGATACGCTTCGTTTGGAATTGTCTTGCAAATTGTTAGTGATATCTGTGAAAAAGCTAACGACTTTGCCGCATGTTTCGATAAATTCTATTCGATGGACGAGTAACTCGATCGACAGAACGAGGAAACGTCACTCAATCTTTTCTTTGTTTTCTTATAAAGCATTCGTTACGATATTCTCTTTTGCCGGACAGTAATTAATATCGCTGTATTTATTTAAACATCGCGACGGTTGAATGAGATTTATACAGCTATAATTTATACAGCTGTACTTTAAAGTACTTCGAAGCAAATATTATTATATCAGAGAATAATCGTTAAAGAATTACGTTCAATGACATAAAATATTCTTTCAATAATATAAAATATTTATGATATTTTCCTTGCAATCAAACTTGTAATGTATAAAATGTTTTAGAAGAATGTAGTCTTCCTATTAGAGGGACAGGCTGCTTATTTGAGAGAATTTAATCTTGGAAAGCTATTCCTCGCGGCTAAATAAAATTTCAATTAAGACAATGGAGAAAATTATTTTAAATTCTCGTTAAAAAAATTCCACTATTGAAAACCGTTCTCAATAATAAAAAAGTCTTAAGTGGATATGTAAAGCTTTATGATCGATCTACAATAGGTAGGATTCTCCTCGAAAATGAAGAATATGACCGTCATTTGTTCCAAGCTTTTTTAATTCTTTAATGTCAAATATTCTAGTGCAATGAAATCTATAATTAAATATCTGCACAGAATTATATTCATCAAGGTGAAATGGAAGATATAAAATGTAATTAATTCGATTAAATTCTTAATACGATCAAATCCTTTAATTTTCAATGTTAAACAAACGTATAATTGATTTGCCTTAAATTACTGCTGAGAAAAATACAACATTATACGATCAATAATGTTTTTAAAAAAGAAAATCTCCTACACTTACCAACGATCGAACGAAATTCCAAATGTTTGTTTGAGACTTAAAATATTTATAATGGATGATATGTATTTGTTGGACTCACGTGGCACATATATCGCGGTAACTTATTTTCCATTTAAACCTGACCATATTTTGTTAGCGCGACATACCTGACAATTACAAATTGATATTTTGGTAATGTAGACTTTTTCGCTTTTCCGTCTCAAACTGCAAACAAAATTGAGAGAGAAATGTCAGCTTCCATAATGTCGTATGGCAGTAAAAACTGCTAAAAGATAAGAGAGAGAGAGAGAGAGAGAGAGAGAGAGAGAGCTTTATATCGCTATACATACTGGGTGTGTACATGGTCTCTCTTTTTGTCAGGTCATAGAAATGTCTCGAAGCGCTGAGAAACTAAGACAGGTAGACTCTTCTATCAAGAGAGAAAACCCGTCACGATCCTTATTGCAGTATCTTTTTTACTTTTACAGACAAGTATGTAACTACAACGTAACTAACGAGTAACTAAGTAAAACTTATTACGTACATGTTTGTAAAAGTGCAAAAGAAAGAGACAAGGAGGCTTTTGATTCTATGATTCTCGTGCGGTCGTTGGTTCTGTAGTAATTATAATCGAACAATAAATCGTTAAAGAATAACAAAAGAAAATATTAAAATAAAATGTTAAGAGAAAAGTTAAAAATAAAATTTTCAAGAAAAGACTTTTATTAATATTACATATTAGGAACTTTCATATTAGTCCGCCGACTTTTTCTTTTATTAATAATAACGAAACAGTACATGCCATATTCGATCAAAATATCTGCCATTGTTATTTATTGTGTTCTGTCACCTTTCAGGTAATTATTTGCTTTCGCATCTGCAAAATAACTTATCTTTCGAGTCAATAAAATCACCGATAGTCCGGCGAATTTAAGTAATCCCTTAATAAATGTAAACAACGAAAATATCTTTCAACTCGTAATTATATTTTGATATAAATTACCACGATTATACGACTGATAATTCACGAAAGATTGTTTGTGAAACTTTGACGTCTTTTTTATTCAGAAAAAAGATTATGAGATATTGAAATAATGTAGTGGAAATATTGTGCGTTGTAGGCACAGTGTAAAACGAGAGGATGAGGCTGACATCCAGCGGTTCAATATGATACGGAAAAATGTGAAACGGACCGCTAAAAAAAATCAATCGTAAGCTATTCGATTGCGTGAAAGAACTTGTCTCTGCATATACGCAGCAAATATTTTATCTCGCCTTCTTTCGTGTAAGCAAGAGTTTGAAAACGATTGAAAGCAATAGTGTGTACGATGTAACTTGTCGTGTATAATTTTATTATTAAAAACTGACTGCTTGAAAGAAATATGCAGATAGGAGATAGGGAGAAATTATATGTGAAAAGAAAAATGCTGCTTTCTATCACAAAACGGCTGGATATTCAACACGTTTTTTACTCCTTCGTGTTTCGCATTTCATAATTTCGTTGATACTATAGCACTGAAATGCTGCTTTAAGCTTATAAGGCGATTACAAATATAAATTGTACATCTAATGGAAGTGGATGTTTCACGGAAGTATTTTGCTAAGTGTACATTGAATCGCTAAAGATATAGTGCGGATCAAATGAGAGGTTCTTTAAATCCTCTTGCATTTTTTTATCCAGCCGATGTATACAAATAAAAAGCCACCTGTTATGATTTATATTACGTACTTATATTTTAATATGATTTTTCGCTCTTTTTAATTGTATTTTTTTATAAGAAACATTTTTGTTCAATGAGTTGTGATAATTAATTTATTTATTATTCAATTATTATTCATTTAATTTATTTATTATTAAATGGACTTTGTTACATGCAACTATACATGACCACGGCGTGGATATGCATATTATTTATTAACTCATAGAATATTTTATGAAAGGTACGTTTCTTTTGTCAGATTTCCTTTTAACCGCAAATACTTTGACGAATTTGATCAAGCTTTCCTTAACGAAAAATTAATGGCAAATCTAATGGCAAATTTGTTAAGAATTCTCAAGCGCGCTGGTTGATTATACAGAATTGATGCGAATATATAAATCGACAATAATTCGTTATTGTTCTCGCGGCTGATTTTAGCCGAACGTTATTTGTACATTATTTAGTCACATCTGGAAGCACATCATCAAACGTAAGTGCAAAGTGTTCTCATTAGAAAGCCGCCTAAGCTTGTTGCCGTTTAGCTTTTCACACATAACAAATGTGAGGTGAGACGGCGCGGCATGTTAATGCACGCTGTGTTCTCTATCCTTTCTCGACGTTTTACTCACTTTGACTGCAAGGTCTCGCGAGTTGAGTAAATAGCATATCATGGCTTGTTTTACGTTTACGCGATACACGCAACGTCCACGCGCTCAAGCTCAAGCTCTTCGAGAAAATATCGCGTCGTCCGTGAGGTATATTACGCATTTTCGAGGCAGGCTTTTTATAAGAAGTACGCGAAGAATGTGAATATTATTCGAGATACATTTCTCTTTCTGGATACGACACAGCCTCTTTTATTATTTGAACACTTGGAAGTCTTTTATCTTTTATCCATTTCATTTCACAGTAAAAATATATATTTGCTAAATATATATTTGCTAAATAAATTGCTGCTCAAATGTAATTTTTATAAAAATCATGTTTAAACAGCATTTTATATTTAAATGCAGCAAGTTATATTTAAATAAGTTTTATAAAATATATTTTTTATAAATTATTGATTAAGAATATAATATAATATTTTTTCTAAATTAATCGTTATTTAATTCATTATTCTTCAAGGATATAGTAACAGTACCATTCAAAATTTCTTATAAAATTCCCAGAACGCTAAAGCAACGCTTTTCGGATTTTAAATTTAAATCTAAACTAGTTATTTTTTAATCGACTTAAAACTCGAAATGTGCGTGGTAACTTTTTTACAAGAAATTTTTAATAGCTCCGTAACAACACTTTTGGAGAGCGCAACGGACTAAATATTTATCATTTGTGCTCAACTAGATATTTTATATCTAAATTGATAATATATTACAAACGAGAAGCCTCAGATGTGTCGAGAAGACCCGAAACATTATGTCGTAACAGTAGAAGCTGCAATAATTGTGCCATTATTTCCCGGGGAAGGATAACACACTAATTGTGCGAAAACAATGTACTCTTAGATTATATCGTTACTGAAACGTCATAAAGTATACACTATGTCTCACGACAATACGAATAGCAGGCATCGTGCCACAGCTAACCACCTTATTTGTTTTATGTTCGAGCACCCGACCAAACGGGCGTAACGATCCGCAAATAACCCGCAGAATACTTTTACTTTTTACCCTCGAACTGGGTTAATACACTTGGGCTGTCGCATTGTCTTTCAAACTCACGACGCGCTCCTCACTCTTCACGCTCGACGAACGTGAAGGTGGAGGGTCGAAACGATCCCCTATTTTTGGACGAATGCCTACGTTTGATAAAGCATGTGCGTTTGGTCAATACAACCGAGTACAGGCGTCATAGATTCGCAGAGTGATGGAGCGCGCTCGTTAACGCGTACTTAAATCTAGCCACTTAAAGTGATCCGTAGGATTAAGTGTCGTCTACAGCGAGCGCGCGCAATTAAATTCGTTCCATATGCCATATGCGGAAAAGAGGGGGAACATACGGTGAAATATATTTAAATTGAAATTCCGATGGCGCGGCGCGCTAAAACGTACAGTTGGCTATCTCTCTCTTTCTCTCTCCCTCTTTCTCTCTCTCTCTTTCTCTCTCTCTCTATCTCTTTCTCCCTCTCTCCCGTAGGCAACGTAATTTCGTTAGGTGACATCGGCCGCGTCGTCGCGCACAATGTGTCAGGAAGAATCGATCCCGTCTCGTCGATATATCTACTTAACAGATCCTAAAACTAAACCCAACTCCGACGAAAGACTATCGATTGACATTCGCGCACTTCTAACAATTATTGTCATCCCTTCGACGCGAATAGAACGTCAAAATCGTCACGAGCAGTCACGCGAAATCCATTATCGATCGATCTTACACGTTGCGATTCGAGACAATTCTTCAACATGGTAAACGGAAATACACTCGATTGAGAGAATAATTAAATCCTACAAAGGCACATACCTGCACGTCGTTTACTCTTTCTTTCAATTATCGCTATCCGTTCTCAACAGTGCTTGAACGCGCAATCAATCACGAGCAATCAATGAGATCGCCAACCGAGAATCCGGGCATTCGCGGATAAAATTGTGGTGAAATCCGAGAAAGCGATGAAGGAGATCGCGCGTTTTGACACTCCGCGCTCGACGATCGGTACTGAAAGGAAGAAAAAAAAAAAGAAGATTGGCGACGATACCGGGAAAGTGTAAATGCACACGAGGACTCGATGTAACCGCGACTGGCCCGCTCGCCGTCTCACTTACCGTGGGAATTCTAATTGAATTCCAAGTGGATTCGCAAACGGAACGTCGAACGACCGAGAGCGGTAGTTTAGAGCAGTTGATCGCTTCTAGAATAACTCCTTCGACGTTCCTCAAGATACGGAGAACATCCAGGAGAAAAGGCGCCGTGAACGCCAGAGGCGCGTACGGGCGATTTATCACCGACGATGTCGGAGCGATCATTCGACGATTATATGAAAGACAAAGTCGTCGTCGAGAGTGAGATTTATGTCCGTGCTTGAAATGGAAGGGAGAACGCATGTAGTACTAATTCGCAATATACGTCTTATTGATTTATTAGTCCCTGATTCGACATTTTAGTTCTACTTCTTTCTCTCTCTTGATCTGAACTTTGTAACATCTGTATATTCTGAGAGATCAATGTATTTGATGAAACTGAAGTGTGTGTCCTACTTAGCGCCTTTAAATGGCAGAAAACACACAAAATGTACTTGTAAGTTCTCAAGAGGACTTTTCAGCAAAGTTAGTAGATTAAATAGAATTAAAAGAGTTTGATATGAATCTCAGAATATCAAATTAGGCCTTACATAGAATATTGAAGTTGAAAATAGGATCAAAATTCCGATTCGGGAGTTCCCAAATGCCTCAGCTGTGTTCTGTTTACGTTTACTGGCCGAATTATCTCTAAACAATTCTAAATTGTAAAACGCACCTTATCGTTGACGATAGATTAATGTGATTTTACAGTACATTTATACATATAACTACATCATTGCTATAGAGCTCGATTGTTACGAGCGATAATATATTCTATTTGCGCGACTACTGTCAGTATGAATCTGTGAATTTAATGCATATTTGACCAAAGCACAGATCAGACGACAAATTGCAATCGCGGACTGTAATTTCGTAACAAAATCGTAGACTTCAAAATTTCCGCGTGCGATATTGCGGTCAGCTGTAATCGCTGTCATATATAAATTATATGTTATTGCATCTGTAATCCATTCTATAAACGCAAATAAAATATGAACTGTATATCGTGCGTTACCGAACGTACGGGCACAAATAAAAATGTCACAATTTATCGATATAACATCATAATTATGTTAGCAGCTCTGACGCTGAATCGTATTACAAAAACTAATATGTATCCAGAATTGATAGAAGAAAACCTTTCTGCTTCTCTTTAATCTTTTCCATATATTTTTACATATGAAATACCTTCCCAACAGGTTTAATCCCGAAGTATACTGGCTTTCTATTCTTGCAAAAAGAGAATAAAAAAGACTTTTGAGAAAGAGCTTATCTACTTATGTAAATCCGGCTTATTTACTAACTCACTTTCTCATATATAGTTTGACGAAAATTACGCTAATCGAAAGTAGTAGAGCGACGCACAATTTAATAACTCCGTTGAATATATGTGCATGTATTTGTGCGTGACGAGTGCCTCCATTATATCTCCCAGAAAGTGTGATTCTGTGCATCGCGTAAAACGGTAGTGCGAGCAGGACCAGCGGAGGGTACTATGGGATGGAAAGAGAAGGATAGGAGTACTCGGTTGCACTGTGTTTTGCGACTGCGTCGAACGGACGTGGATCCACCGTGAATCCAAGATTCCCTTCAGTTTACGCTGCGCACCCGATCTGCCGAATTGATATCCCGTTGCTATCCCTTGTATATAAAAAAGGCCAATTTCACCGTAACACACCTTCCTCTGTTGTGCGAGACTTGTAGTAATGTGTCTTCGGGTTATTAACGTTCCGTCGGCAGTTTTGATGCTGATCGATCCGTCTTTTCCAGCCGCACGTCAAATACACGATCTCCGAGATTGGAATTAATATAACGAACGCGTCGAATGTTTTCACGAAAAAGTCGATCGCCAAGGTATCGTCCAGAAATAATTTAAAACACAAAGCATTTTAATTTAATGCGGTGGTGATAAAAGTAGAATAATGTGCAACATTTTTACGGTCCTCAGTTTCCCTTATCTTCGTATTCTATGTACAACTCGGCATTAATTCTTACGATTGACAGTATATTTCATTAGTTATATTATTGTGATTCGCGGGCAAGAAAAAGAAAGAGATAATTTTAAATAAGAAAATGGAATAATTGTACGCGACGCATAGTTAACAAAAATTTAAAAAAGATATTAACAGAATCGCGTGTTGCAGTAACAACGCCCGAAACTCGATTTAACTTCGTTTCAAGAAAACGCGCCAGTTTCACAAAATAGAAGACTGTGAGAAGAACTCGCGAGGTAAGCAGACGTTACTTTCTTATTGTCATTGCTTCAGTCAACACTGGTACATTCAAAAGCGAACAAAGTAGAATAAACGGAAGTAATTCGTAGACAAAAATCTGGCTTTATCTGCATTACAAACATGCAGTTACAATTCATCTTTCTGGAAGACGTGTTAGGGAGTTGCATAATAGTTAATTTCTTTTTATCTTCAGGCAGCAAATAATACGTAATACTTTCTTTTGCTGGTATGTGATTCAAGCGATAAAGATTTATATTTTTTAATACACTGTGAAAATGAGACGGCATTATGTCCTCCACAATGTTGCGACAAAATGTATAATTGTCATTTCTACGGTGTTAAATTCATACAGACCGCTTTGATTTATTACACGAGAAGTAAGCTACGACGGAATGTAATTAATAAAGGAGCACCTTGATATGTAGCGTAATATCTCTGACTATCTCCGTTACATAATTCAATATACAGGAAGACAGATGGGTGTGCAGTTAGCAAAACGTTTCACAATTGCAGAATCTTGATTTTAACGCGGGAGAAACTTAAATAATTTATAGTGAAGCCAATTAATTAAGAAGAAAATAAACATCATTTTTAAATGTGCTTTCAATATATTTTTGTTATATATTTGATATGCTTTTTCTCTTCGTTGATTGTTTGATCGTTTCTCTTGCTGTACGTGATCAAATCATCTTTCTTGAATAAACATTTATTTGATGAGGTTTGCATACAAGTGTACGCCAAAATAATAAAAAACAATAGTTATATGACGTGCAACTTTTGCGAAAGTGATTTTCTCAACTTAGAGATACAGAATTTTTTGACAGAATAGTCGTTTATTTGACAATAAACGTGATAAATGCAACTGTAAATAAATGATCTGTAAATAGGCTTCAGGGATCATCGTTATTATTTATCACGAATCATGTTTAATCATCTAGTGCGCTCATCAGGATGAAACGTTTAAGCAGCGGATTTAAACTTGCAGCCTGTGACGTGAATGAGCCCCTTACTTCACACTCTGTCTCTTCCTTTCAAGAGATGAGGTAGATAGAGATAGAGAGAGAGAGAGAGAGAGAGAGAGAGAGAGAGAGAGAGAGGAAAAGAATATTTAAATTTGAAATTAAATATTTTTACAATCTAAATAAATATCTTCTTATATGTTCAATTTAATACTAGACTGAATTGTAATAAATTTGATCAATTCTCCGTGTTTCTTTTTTCTTTGTTCTTGGAATGATCGATGTTGTAAGAATATTTCGTATTCAAGATCAGTGATTCAGATAACTAGTTAAATACGTAAACAAGTTAATGTGCTACCAAATCTTCCCTCTTTCCGCGCTAATACACATAGCTCGAAAATGTTGCGCTGTAGATATTGTAGGCACGATATCAGTAACTAGGTTAATGTTAAGTTACTTCAGAAGTGCTTTGAAGCCTATTGCAACGACCACTATTTCGCGCCTGTCACCAACATCAAGTAGAAAGTTTCGATAGACCTGGAAGCATCGATATTCGAACGGATACGACGATGTCGCCAATGATACGTGCAATTTTCTTTCGATCATTGTTGGGTGAAAGATTGAAATGTTCTACAACTTCATTCATCTGTTTGAATTGCAAGTAACATATTCTTGCTTGAGTCAGCGTATCTGAAAGGGAGCATCATTATTAAAAAGATCCAGGAAAAATATTGTATATCAAAATATCTCAGTATTTTTTTCTTGAGGGTATATTAGAAAGATAATGTGAGGAATTGTCTAAATTACATGAGAAGAAGCTCAGTTTCTTCTTTTAATTTAGCACAAACTTAGCAATTTAGAAAACTCGCTTCTCTTGGCAACGCTGTAAGGCGTCAATTTAATTATAACAATGAGTTTATCATAATTAAAACAACTTATAACGGAATTATAAATATTTTAATGGCATTTTACCGTTTTAATTGTAAATATTAAAGATTTTCATAATATTGAAAGTACTATTATTTCGTTCGCAGTATAACAATATTGTGGGTCAAGTGAATTCAGACCATAGGAACATATTAAAATTTGTGCGTATCGTGTTTTACTAAGAAGGTGTTATCAGTATGTTATTAATCACGGAGTATCTCTCTTTATAATCTCTTATAGACCATCAAGCAATCTTAAATATAGCGTCAGCGATATTGTAATAACGGGTGCAGTATCATCACTATCGTTTTAAACTAACACGAAAATTAATGTAACCCACTTGATGTATGGTCTGTGGCAGCTAATATTAATAGTTGATAGAAGTTAATATTTTGCAATTTAATTATAATATTGTTCAAATTCTTAAAACTGACAATAATGTGCCAGAAGTATTTACATCTGAAAATATATCGAAGTTTATATCTGCGACATTGCGCACGTGCGTGCGTGATGTACTTCATAAGAATAGTTAAAATACTTTCTTGTGACACTTTATGATTAATTATCTGAAGATATGTTAATCAAAATTGGAAACCAAAGCACTATCATTAACAATAAAATAAAAACAAACGATATTTCGATTGTACAAGTCGAAATCGTAAAAGCTTAATTACATGATACAAACCTGCGAAAAGTTTTGTGTATATAATCAGAGATATAATACTAAAAGAGCTTATGATTGTGAGCTCAATGATTGTGTATTACACAATGATTGTGTATTACACAATGATTGTGTATTACACTGTCAATTATATAAACTGACTGCGAATGCATTTTAAAAAGTCAAAACATTTTGTATATATTTAAATATGTCAGATGCAAAAAGTAGAGGAATTTTAAGAATTTCCTTTAATTAAGTGGAATTTGAAAATCTTGGAGTGAAACACTCGCATAATTTATTCGAGTTAATTACAAATGACAGTTTGATCTGGCTTTATATTATGGAAAATTTTATTAGATTTTTGCTTGACTTCTTTGAGTTTGCGCTTATATAATTGGGAGGAAACTTTTTGAATTTTTGTACAAAAGAGGATATAATTCACAATACTTGGACGTAATTTTTAAATATTAGTTGTATAATTTTTAACTGTAAAAAGTGAAAATAAAGAATGAACGTAGTCTGATGTCAGTTGCATATAGGTCTCATACGTGCAGTGTCGAAATGTTACACCGCGACTTTTGATTTATTGTCCTTGTTGGAACATTGATCACGTGAATATTTTCTCATTACAGTGCGAGGAAACATATTTTGACGAAAAATTATTCTCTTGTTTTTTTCTTATTACAATAAATATTACATTTTTTTATTGTTTATAATATATTGTATATTATATATGCGTATATATTTGTGTGCACACGTATATATTTTTTTGCACGTGTACATATTTGTGTGCACATATTTTTTTATATTTTTCTTTTATTACCAATATGTTATACAGATTTAATAAATCGGGCAAATTTCACGCGTATATATTTATTATATCAGAGAAATATGACGCTGTACTGCACAGTAAAAAAAATTGCAGTTGCTATTTAAAATAAAGTTAACCGCATTACTATTTTGTACATTTTGCTTTGAGACTAAATTGTGCGGAGAACATAATTAACTACTTCTTTTGTAACAATGTAACAGCGTGTTTGTTGAAATACATCACGATCCTCCAGTATAAAATAAATGTCATGTATATAAAGTATCTCCTGTTTTAAAGCATGTCTCTCTTTGTGTGCACAAATTGCGCTATGATTCGAAAATGGAAGTTCTCGTTGTAAATATATTTCAGTCTTTAATAGAATGAATATTTTGACAAAGCACGCATAAAGTTTCCTCGTATAAACATCATTCATGTGTAAAATTTTTGAATCGCAGGAGAAGTGGTCCATTGTACGATTTATGGACTACATAAATTAAACATGCTAGATTTAATCCTCCTGAACTTTGTTCAAGGAATTTAGGAACCACTGTTTTCGGTGGGTGCACCAGAATACATATCGGAGAATGATTTGTGTAAAATTTTCACTGTATGCAACATACAAGTCCACGAGTCGCTCGCAAGGACGACGTGTAGAGAACCGTAGAAAACTGTAGTACCGTATAGTAATGCATTCTCTAGGGAACGGATATCCGACTCAACTACAATAGGAACATGTGATTTATATCATAGAAGAAAATCTTTTATACTATCCGTAAGCAATTTTCCTATAAGCTGAGCTTCTATACATGTATCTGCAATATCGATATGTTCAATCAATATAGCATTCGTGCTTGTGCACGCGCGCAGTTCCTGAAATCCATTTTTATTAAAATAATTTCTCGGATATAAAACTTATTTTTGCTTGTATCTACTTTTTGATAATATTTTCTAAATCTATTTTATATTTCCGATCCACCTCTGTGCTGTCGCATTATCGACACCATTCTGACATCACGGCAGAGAACATTTTATACGAATACCTAAAGAAAAACCAGGAAGTCTAAACTAATAACTGTCACTGAAATATATAGATAGTTTACTTCTTTTTTTTTTATTTTTTCGTTGAAAGATTTGACGCGTCGCGAAATACGGCAATCGGTTCGCTCGATTTAACTGCTAATACTGGATAAGTATCACGTTACTATTATCAAGGACGACAGTCTAGCACTGGCAAACAATATCAAATGACGTGTCGTTGTAGCATTGATCAATGCGCGCAGAAATTGCTGCTATCGTAGTATGAGTTCGTACATATACCGGTCGAAACAAACCAGACACCGACGTCGATTTAGCTCCACTTCGTTTTGCAACAAATTAAAGAGGAAAACAGCTATTACATTTTTCGTGCTATGCGCGTTTTCGACACACTATTACTCTATTTAGAATACGTTGCTTGTAAGAGAAAAAAGAGAGGGAGAGAAAGAAATTTGAAAAAAATAATAATTTGAGAACACCAAGACATAAAATTGTCAATTTCTAAAAAACACAAATTTTGAATCGATCGCGATCTCGTATACTTCTTATTTTTGTATCGCTGATATATATATATATATATATATATATATATATATATATATATATATATATAATTCAAAATGTACGTATAGAATCTTTAAATATATCTTTCCAGTAAAGGAGATTTACATTAAATTGTGGCTTGAACACTTGTATCTCACCCGGGTTTGTAGCTCTTCCTTTCAGATGTGAATTGAAATGTAATCATTGTAATGACGGGTAGATTCCGAAGGAGGATGCAATTGCTCGATGTGCTCTTTGTGGTGCAGCAGGTTCTCTCTCTGCATAAGTTCTATTGCAATGAATTTTCGCTCGAAATCTGTTTCTACAATACTATGAGAAGATACGCTCGTATCACTAATGCTTACAATCGTTAAGACGCCGCTAAGTTCAATTCGGGGTTAGATTCCGCCGATTTTGCGTAAATGGACAAACCTCTGTAATTTCAGCAAAGGAGAGTAGCTTAATGATATATTGAGTTACTGTTACGCATGAATCACAAGACGTGGCACTAAATCGCAGTATTCCGTAAACCTTCGGCAAAGCGATGTACAGTTCGTCGACGCACATGCTTAATCCATCGACCATAGCAAACGTATAAACAGACCGTCTTGAAGCTGCAGGCATCATTTCCGGTCTGTTTATGCAGGACGAATGCAGTTAAATGCAATGACAGTTAAATGCAGACGAAGCATAGAAATACGACAGATATTATGAGAATAAATAATATATCAAAAGTGAAAGATACGCAAATAAAGAAATCGAAAATGCTGTTATTTCTAGCATATTAGTTAAAAGAACATCACATAAGAGACGAAACAAACAAATGTTTACTCCGTTTTATCATTTAAACTTTTTCTATCTTTATTATATATATATATATATATATATATATATATATATATATATATATATATATGCTCCCGAAGTATGAGAGGCGGACTAGAAAGATATTAGCTGCAAAGGCCGGAAACGACAATGATATAAAAGACCTTTAAACTCTTTGATCTTCTTGCTTTGTAGCGTCGTTATCTCTTTGGTGAATGATGAAAGCATCATAAGTCAAAATATTTCTCTTTTCCCGAAAATGGAGAAAAAATTCAATTGTTTGTCCGACAGAGTATTATATATATATATATATATATATATATATGTGTGTGTGTGTGTGTGTGTGTGTGTGCGTGTTTCATAATTTTTCTATGATACAAAATAATTAATTTATAACATGATGCTATTAAAATTACAGTCTTGTTGTTACAACTTCTATTTATTTGTAAAAACTGCATTGCGTTAATTTAGTAACACATTTTTATATTTGTTATTTTACATTATATTTCATTTCCTAATGGTTACTCGTGCGTTCCTTTCACAATACATGCGACGGCTCCGCTACTATTGGCGCGATGAATAATTCAGTCAATGTAGCTGCATCGCTTTCAACAGCCTCTGATGTGGTTTTCGAAATATTGCTCGACATAATATGCTTTATCAGGGAGCATTCTTGATAATAAATTGTGTAATTAGATCTTTACTACATCAAAATTGCATTTGCACAGGTTACGGTGATTAACAGAAAAAATGTAATTAACGTTGAGATATGCAGTAACGAAATGAGTGTGTGCGAATTTTATTCAAGAAATTAAATAGTTTGTACCCACGAGACGTATATTCTCCTTCTCATTAACGTCCGGCGAATTCTTTTTCTCTCCTCTATCTTTATTTTTCTTCTTTTTCTTCTCCAATTACTATGGCACATTTTCTGGTGAGTTACACGATCGAAGCTGAGAGCTCTAGTATAAATCCTGCTAAACAAGGTTTACGTTAGCGGATAGCAGAATTTGTGCTGACCTAAATCTTTCGGTATTATTTCACGCGCCGAGCAAGTAGGAAGAGGCTTATGAATCGCGACTTCATTATCTTGAGCGATTTTTTTGGCGTACAAACTAGACTTGACTAATCAAATTAGACTAATCAAATTCTCACTTTATTCGACACTTAAAGTGCACATAGCTGAGAGCTGAGAAGACTTCTTCAGTGACATCGACCGTAATTTTAGAAAAACTTTTCTCAATGAGTTGCGTTGCTCCTAGAGTGAAAACCGGTGCCGATACATCGTTGATATTTCGATCCGTCATCTTAATTCCAAGTTAAGTCCCAACTAATTAAAACTAATTTAATGAACAATCTTTTATCCTCAGCGATATGCTCTCAAAATATGAAAGAGGCGGACTAAGAAAGATATTAGCTGCAACAAAAGCTAGAAGCGACAACGAAATATAAAAGGCTTTTAACTCTGTGATCTTCTTGCTTTGTAGCGTTGTTACCTCTTTAGTGAATGATGAAAGTATTATAAGTTAAAATATTTCTTTTTCCTCGAAAATAGAGAGAAAATTCAATTGTTTGTCCGACAGAGTATTATATCACGTATTACGTTTAACCAAATAATGGTCGATATGTCATTTTTATGACATGGGCAAGCCATTTTTCTCTGAATATTTGAAAAATCTTTATTACTCATAACATTATCAGATACTGGAGATAATCTAATGATGCAACGCGTTATCACTTAATGCTACAAGCAGCAAACTGGTAATTGCCATGTTATTTAATCGCTCTTTTTTATCCAACGATAATCCTGTAAATTATTTTGCGTACGAAGTGAATATAATGGCCTGCAGTCCGGATGTTTGCCTCTCCATGAAATAAACACTTCGCGATTGTAAATAATCCGCAAAAAATTTTCGTACTATCTTTATATGATCATATCTGTTTACGCTTGAAATAACTGATAGAAGTGTTTTTCTCCCGCAGTTAATTAACGTCGGAGTACCTATTGCGTTTACGTGCCTGCTGAGTTTACATGCTCGCTGCAACGCCGCAGTTACTGTCTCTCTTTCTTCATTTCTCGTTTTTCGCAGAATATATTATTTCAGCAAATTTAATAAGACACCTTATCGAGGTAAAGTGATTTACGCAGTTAGAACGCTCCAAGTGAAAATGTACGGCAGCATGGAAAAGCTTCATACGAACGCGGGAAACCCGGTAACTTTCTCGTTGGAACGTACCACCACTACTTTCAGTTAAAATTGGTACGCAGGCGGCTAGAAATTGACTTGTAACTTATTTGGCGTTATGTCGATTTAGCTAAGTCTCTCGGATATGAATATCAGCAGAACTCAACTCGCGATATAGCGAAATTCTATTGGCTAATAACATATAATTATATGTCAAAGTTACGTTGATGCTCAACTGAAAGATATATTAAACGGTAAAACTGAGAGTTTTGGGACGTTACTCTGAGAAGAACACCGGTTGGCTAAACACCCTTGTGAGCGTGGAATAAGTAAACAACCCCCAGTGGATATCCAGTTGAAAGTCTCCCCTCTTGACATGTCGCTACGAACCCAAACTCGAGATTAATGAATTTATGAATATGCTAAATGGATTTTTGGCGGCAAATTGACGATTTGGATGTTCACATTTTCCTCGGTCATAAATTGTCATCGAGGATTATTTTTCCCGTCGATACATGTTAAGCAAATATGTAAACTGACGTAACTCAGTCCAAAAACATAGAGCAAAAAAAAATAATAGTAAATAAACGCACATCCCAGAAGAGGGAAGTTTCGCTGATAAAATGCAAAAACTGCTTGCCGTGTTAAAGTACACCGTGGGGATAGCGCGAAGAGTAACGTCGGCTTTGATACTTTATCGACGACGAGATTGCTCGCGACGAGAAATTCCAGTGATTCCGGTAGAGCAATTTGTAACGCTACATCGCATGTAAGATAGTAGATCTGTTGCATAGAGAGCAATAGCTATCGAGTCGCGTGCATCGTCTTAAAAGGCGAACGTTATGCGGAAAGGTATACGCGACTTATTGAAAAACAGGAGCTCGAGACGCTAAATGTTCCCTCAGGGATGAGTATCGATTTAACGTCGGCTTTAAAGAAGCGTTAGATATTGCTGTAAAAAAAAGAAATAAAAGAAAGAAAGGAGGAAAAAAACATTCCTGAGCGATTATCAGCAAAGAGACGGTTTCGAGATATTCCGGTGGGAAAGAAAAGAAGAGAGCGCAGATTCTGCGACATTTGGAATTTCCGTGATAATTTTGGAGGGGGAGAAAACGATGAAAAATTGCAGCGCGGTCAATAACATCTGAATAACAAAACTGCAATAAGGTCAGTAACATCTGAATAACAAAAATGTGTGGCATTTTTTAGGGCATCCGAAAAAATGTAAATATTGCGAAAAAATGTAAAATATTGCGAGCGAATTAATAAAACATAGAAAATATAAAATAGAAAATATAAAAAAAAGAGTTATTAATTTTGTCGCGAGAAATTAAAACAGATTTCATATGCGCTCTATTTTTTGCGAGCTACGATCTCATATGGTAAAGCCCGCATTCTGCACAACGTCACACTATTTGGTAAAATGCGAGAATAATTGGCGTGAGGCCGGATAATGGTGTCTCAGAGCGCGGCTAATTTACCGTTTTCGCGAGAGCGACGTATCCGCCGGACGTAACTGAAATATTTCGTCTACGGCACATACGATATTATTGCTAGGGCGTGTTCCGCCGCCGCGACGAGTGAGTGCCAATATTTCTCCAGGGCTTGTCGCTGTTAAAATCGCGCAAATTGTTGGCTTTCATCAAGACGAGATCGGCCGTGACCGGGTTATTTTTAACCGATGGTTACTATTTGCCGACCGGTGGCTTTTCCAGTTTCGCGGAACTCTCTCTCTAACCGCGAAGTAACGCAGCGGGACGCGTCCGTTACAAGCGTGCGACAGAGAGGCCCGAGTAATTTCAACGGCCGAATACGGAGAGATGGTGAAGAGGAAAGTACGGCGAGATGATATACGACGGTGGTTATTTGCGCCTGCCATCTTTGATCCGGGACTCTCTCTGGATTGCGTCTGTTCGCTTTTCCACGAAACATTATATCCCCTCGAGGGATATTCGTCCCCTCTCGTATTTCGTATTTGCGTCCACCTTTTCGCAGGCTCTGCGAGTGCGTTTATCAAGTGTTCCCGTGTGAAAACGTGCGGCTGAAAATTTATATTGGAGACACCCGTAAAAAGAGAGCACGGACGGTCGCACATATATATTTAACGTTTAACATTTAAGCGTTTAATATCAAGCTCCACCCGACATAAAAGAATATAAAATTATAGATTGTAATTATAAATGGAAATATTGGCTGAATGAATAGTCGCAAACGAACTAACGTTCAATAATTTTTTTTATAAAAATTTCTCCACAGATTTATATATTCTGCTTTCACAGGTCACATTATGCTACTGTGCCCCCGTTTTTCACATTTTTTCTTTTTCTTTTTTTTCATTTCGATTCCATTACGTGCGCGCGTTATCCACGGACTCAATTGTCTGTGGATTTTCAAGTCGCGAAGATAATGGCATTTCACTGCAATCGTATTTTTCACATGGGACCGATAGTCCTCACACTTCCCTTAATTTCTCTATTCGTACATTCTCTATGGCAGTTGCATCCAGACTGTATGGTCGTTTTGCAGGAGGTACATCCGAGGAATTGCGTTGACGGAGACGATTGTTACATTGGATCGTTTTTTTCGTGAGCTTGTGCGTCGGTAATAATTTATAGCATTCTTTCGCGCATTTTAATATCACTTTCCGTCACTTTTTCTTGAATATCTTGAGCCGCGCGACGGTAAGGCGCCGTTAATTAATGGCTTGTCCGGAGGCCTCAAATAACGCGCGATAGTGACATGAAAAAAAACATGAATCACCGCGAGGAACGCATCAAAGTTGCCCTCTCTCGCGAAACAAACTTCCAGGGGCAATTTCTCTCGTATCGATATTTTCTTTCTTGCTTGCTTACCCATTTAGCCGTATTTTTCTCTCTTTTTTCCCTTAAAATTGAATCGCGCGTATTCATTATCGCGATTTCATTATCGACAGGCAATAACGCACGTCATTGTTATGTGCGCGACTTTTAATGAAGATAAACTCAGCGAATGTTTATGCGCGTAATATCATTCCCGTATATTTGATATGAACGATGTGCCATCTACTGCAACAATATAATGAAGCGCGTATAAAGTATGCGTGGGATATTGAAACATTCATTACATTTTCTCTTCTGTGCATATCAACATTCTTTGTCGAGATTCACAATTTGTCGAATCACAATGACAAGATCGATTCGCGACGACGTCTTGCGCGCAAACAACTAAATAGCTTAATGTAATTGAGCGTTAATATTTGGAATGTCCGCGAAAATATGTCGAGACCTCCAACTTTCTATCTTTGACTGTCGGGGAATACGGGTGGTGTAACGCATATCGCAATGCACGGAAACATACTCTTAGGACAAGATACCGGCTAAAAATAACCGCGGCTCGTCGTTTCTTCGGATAAACATGGCGATCTATCCGCGCGCTAGAAAACGAACGGTGGCCCGGTTTCGTCGTAATTGCGATTATCGTCCGCAATTTCCGCGAGAGCTGCTACTTTAGTGACTTCGTTTTATTCTGCGTTGCCGACGCGAATGCCGTATATGATGAATTTTGAGTAACGCCGTGTGTAAAAAACCGCAAGAAACTAAGATCCGGGGATCGGGAAGGATAAAACAGATTCATAGCCACCGCGAAGGCGCAGCGCTGAGTTAAAAGTATCCGCAGTTAAAAGTGTTCTCCGTCTCGCGATAGACGCGAAGAACATACACTTTGAGCATATATGTATGTAAACTTTTTTCATTACTTTCAGTTGAATTTATTCTGAGCGCACGTTGCAAATATTATAACACACTCTCTGTGGTGTTGCAGATAAAATCTGTTATTGAATAATCTCGGGAAATTGATAGCGATTGCTGCGAGACAACCAGCGAAACTTCAGTAACTTATTCTAAGTTTAGAACGACTTATCCGTGCAAACGAACGACCGACATCTTTCTGATCGATCGTAAGCTAGCTTATCCGAAATATCGTCACTATGTGTGTGGACTTCCGAGCCAAAAAATCATTATCTTCCTCACGCATTTATTCTTCTCCCTACCAGTTATGTTAAAGGATTTTAAGGACGACGGGGGCAACATACGTAGCTAATTGCGGCGTACTGTCTGAGCGCGTTCTCTTAGTCTCACTAATGGCCATTTTCACCATCTTCGGTTACCTTAACCGGCTAGTTATTCCGTTGGAACTGACCAATCGCACTTGTCGTTTAACAAGATTAACCAATCACCGTGCACATTTAATCAGTAGTTAAGATAACCAGAGATGGTGAAAATAGCCATAAATGTTTCTAAAAATCAGTAAAGAAAGACGTCAGACTTTGTACAAAGAATTGTCTAAAAGTGTGTCTGGGAAAGAATTTTAAAGAAGAACTATTGGTAAACTCTCTTTTCCTTCGAGACGTTATCACTGAAACGAATTTCGTACTCTTTTGAAGAAATTTGATCGATTACTTTGAATATTTTTATAAGACATTCTTATATGGATTTTGCTCAAGTTGCACGAAGGAAAACGTGCGAGCAAACTCGCATCTGGTAGTCAAAGGATTCATTCAAGATTCAGAAAAAAACGCGTTCCCATTGGTTCGCTTCTGAGTTCACGTTTCAATAATAAAGTTCACACGCGACAAAAGAGAGGATGCAGCTCTCTCCTTTGAAACGTGCCAGGCAACAGAATTAGAAACATCTTACCATTCTCAAGAGAAATTCAATGAAATGAGGCGGATAGCGACGAAACTACGACGGTTCAACCGTGTGCGTTTTACATTTTCTTGTGGCATTGAGCAGGGCAACTCGCGCAATTTCAACTGAGTTTCGCACATATTGCTCTTCGCGATTAAACAGAGTCTAACGTAACCTAGGATTTACGCGCGAGCTAGAGACTTTTTCTCGCGCTACTCGCGACTTTTATCGTCCCACGAAAAATTCTGATATTAAAAAATTCCACTAAACATATGTATCTCCCACGAGCGATTTCGATGGACACGTGTGTGTTTCATTGCGACGATAATAATGCCAAAATAGTTATTTGGATTACCATCTACCCGATCGTTTCGTCGCAGTCTGATGAGTCACGGCTGTCTATCTCTCTATAACACAACTAAAGCGCATTCAAATTGCACAAGGCGCTGTAACCTAATAAATATCAATGTACAACGATAATAGAGTATCTCGGTGCACACTGGTGTGTGCAGGAACGAGTTCCAGCGCGCATTTCCTTCCATTCTCTCAAACGCGCACACTCACGAGCATATTCTGCGTGGTGTAGTGCTATGTACGAAATTAATAGTCGACAATGCATTGTGTAGATAGAATGCTGTCGGCAATTGTGCTCCCGTGAGGACGTTACGTAAGAAAGAAACGTGCTATCTAGTTGATTCTCCGCGGGACGTTTTCGCGAAACGGGGAGTGTGGTTGCAACATCTGACTTTTATTCTCTCATATTAATAATTCGCCAACGCGGATTTTCAACGGCTCATTTATCTGTCGGTTTGCATTATTTTATCTACTTGTTGCGTTTGTTGTTACAAACTTACTCTATGTAAATTGTCTTCATTAGCGGCAGGTGTTGCGCTTTATTCTCTTACCAGCGTATTTCTCGCTTCGTACTTGGCAGCAGAATTTTGCGCATTAAACTGTAAACAGTTGAGTCATATAAAAATCACGAAATAATAAAATTTTCGACAAAAGATTACGTACATAGGCGAAGGAACTTTGCGAGACATCATGAGGAGCTCCCGATGGCGATAAAATTACAATATACCCGTTTTGTAAGTTGATTCTCTTCTGGATCTTATGAATTCGACAACCGTTTTCTTTGCATATCTCAGTCCCGGTATATCTTGCGCGTCTCTTTTGACATCCTCTTGCTTTCTTTTCTTGTGCTATTTCTTTCACGGCACGATTCAATAGGAAGCGGAAGTTTCGGAATAAACGAAGGTTTCTATCGTCACGTCCTGTAGGTTGTTATTCCGCAGGAAAAAGGTATAGGATATACACAATGGTGTTTATATTTCGTCCTCAATAAATATTGATAATCTTTTTATGACTTTATTTAGAAATGACAATCAAGATTATCACACGCGCGTGACTATAGTAAAGAACGGTCAATGATCAGAGATGTAGACAATTTATCGACAATTTATTTTTAAATTCATAGTGAACAAATAAAGATATCACGATTTATTATTAATATATGAATGAATATATGAATAGAAACGTCATCCCGGTGCTTTTAACACAGACGGTTTTAGAGAACATGCGCGAGAAACAAAGGAATAACAGTATTTCGTTAATCGTGCAGTCAGCCGCGCGTTAATCGATAAATTAAAGCGGCTTATAATGGAATAGGGCATTCGAGATCGCTTCACTACATCGATTATTTGGACGAATATATTCGCAGTTATTGATTAATAGGACATGAACCTTCATTAGAGTACCGTTCACTTTTCTCGCGTCTTACAGTTACAACGGACAGTAGTGTAAAATTGTGGACATAGATTGAGCAACGTATTGCTTACTCAAGTACACGTGTTCATTTTCTGGAGTACATATTCTTGTGTCAGTTTTATATCTTGAATAGATTTCTTGATGGTGACGTAGACAAGAAATATATGATGTGAAACTACGATCAAAGAACTGTCAGCAACCACGTAAAAACGACGGTAAAAGTTCAACTTGCCTGTTCTCTTTTAGATATATTTGACATGTGGACAATTGAAATGACAATCGGAATGACGAGAAAGAAGGTGTGCATGTGACAAGAATAACCACTATATCAATATTATCGCTATAATTATAAATTTTATGCACATGTAAACTCCAGCAGCATCATTAACGATACATTCATAATCAAGGAATTCTGAGAGAGAATCTCTGCGCCCTAATTGCCATTATCTCTGCATTATATAAAAACTAAATTATATTAAAAATTAAATTACATTAAAAAATGTATTTATATAAATTGGACGACTTAATAAAAAAAAGTGATTTATCTAAGAAGGTGCGGAAAAATTTCATTGCTGTAGGTAGTAATATTTTATTGAAAATTAGTAGGTTCCTTCATATAGAAACACTTGCGGTACTTCATGATAAAATTCTTAATTAAATCGAAAAGTTTAATTAAGTTTCGATGATAAGGGACGATGTAGACTAGATTATCGAACTTGTCCGTGGATTATCAGGCGAAACACACTAGGGAATATCTTGAAATTATATTTGAACATGTGACACATGCGTACACATTGGCCGTTTTCTCTATCATTCATTATTAACAATTTTTGTAACGAAATGAAAATAAGATATCAATTTCACATCTCGCGCGCAAACGTTACAATTAAATTAAATTCTAACCCGTGCTCGATGTAGTCACTAGCATCGACGTTAATATCGGCTTTGTCGATTAGAAAATTCTCTGTAATAAAAGTTCCGAGGATAATTCGGTTCTGAACAGTATACAATCATGCTTCAGAGCATGAATACAAATATACGTACAAAAGTGACATGCACATGATGTCATGTGTAACTTACTATTATAATTAGAATTATACGAATATACGATTTTTGACTTTATGCTCGCATGCAGAAATCGTACCAGTAATCTTGGTTATAATAACCAGGCACATATGACACAGAGTGTACAAGAAATCACATATTGAGGGCATGATCTGTTAGTTTTATTTGATGAATATCAGAATCCGGAGAATGTATAGGCGTTTCTATCGACAGCGCGACGTATATTTCATCGTCGAGCGACCCGATATCCAAAATGCAAACGTAACCGATAATAGTCACACTTTTTTTCCTCATCGTTTCACTACCCTTTCTCCCGTAGTTGTCGTTTTGAAACTCTCAGCTTACCGCGCAATTCTCTCATCCTCCGGCTTGCCAGTTTGTCTATAGGAACTTCGTGCGCTATTTTATTCAGCAGAGCGCTCGCGAGCGGCTACGTCATGCGGATTTCTATGCCATTTGAACTCTTTGAGATGCACAGGATAAGACGCTACCTGTTTCTTCTACCTGAGTTGCAATTTTGCACACAACTATGAGAAATTCTCCGGAAGCATACGTCGAAGAAGTAGTCCGCGCAGAAAGATGGAACGTATGATACACGTCATTGTGCGGGGAACGCGCTAAAGACGATACGACTCTCGGGAACGTCCTCTCATCTATGTACATATAAAACTGGACCTACACACTTGTGCATACGCGTACAATACAGCGTCCAAACAGTAAGTTAGCCCGACAGAACGCGCAATTCAGAGCACCCGTTCTTACTGTGTCAAGACGAAGAGCGGCATGATAAAGACGATGGCATTAGTCGCTAAGAACTGGTCGTAGTCGACGCTGCAATTTGTACGTGCGCCACTTGGAAACTTTTAGATCGCATGTTTCACATGTCAAAGTCTTGGATTCCGAGGCGCGATTATTCGCGCTAAGTGTACGCGCCGAACTTCCAGGACTGTAAACAGTACGTAGTATCTATCGATTTAATACTTCGCCGATACTTCGAGCCGTCAACTGTTGTCGCTTCGGCTATACAGCTTTGCGGCTTATGAAATCGATACATTAGTATAGAGCGTATGTGCGGTTTAACGCGAAAACTGAGCTAAAGAATAAATTCGCGACGTCGTTGGCAATAATTTTATGTTATTGGCAGACTGTGAACGGGAAGAATAACGCTTGAAAGTTTCCGCCCAACTGACTTCGATTTCTGATAGGATATTTTTCTTTCACCGACGCTTGACCGATTAGCTAAACTAGTTTTCTGCTTCTAACGAACGCTATCGATCATCGTGCACTTGGCAGAGTAGAGAGTGTAAGAGACAGCTGATATATGCACCGGTTAATAATGTATAGTTTCTCTTGAGGATTGCGAGCATCCAATTAGCAAAATCGCAATGTAGGAAGGAAAATAATAATGCAACATTGTGAAATAATATGGACCGAAAACGTCAGAATGGCTAAAAGTATTGCTAAGTGCAATACGACTGAACTAGTCGTATACTTAAAACATCTGAGAGAAGGAAAAAAGTGCTACAACGAGTCTATTAACTTGGCATGTTTGTGAGACTCAAAGGACACTTCTTAAGAACTTCTCTTGGACGGTTCATGATAAATCCACGCTAAAGCTCTATGAAATTTCGCATCGCGTCATGCTCTCCTCTTTCTCTTTCTCTCTTTTTGTAAGAAAAATATCAAACAATATTTCACGCTAGTCGCACGCTACACTCTTTATATTATACGACTCAGATCATATGTATGTAAATTTTCTACATCACATAATGTTTATTTAAAGATGCATTCTCAAGCATGACGTTACAATAGTTTTGAAAACATTAAACAAAAAACAATATTATAAACTATTTTTGCAACACATCTTTGGCAATCACGAAAATATTTAGCACGTAAACATATATTTTTATTTAAAATAACCATGATATTTGTTTGTATATATAATACAACAAATAAAACAATAAATAAAACAATAAATTAAATTAAATTAAATTAAATTTAACTTAATTAATTAAGTTAAATTTAATTAATTAATAATTAGATTAATTAATTAGAATTTAATTTAATTAAGTTAAATTTAATTAAATAAATTAAATTTATTCTTGATATAATATTGTTACTTAAAATAAACATGATATATGTTTGTTTATTTGTGTTATATAATATAGGAAATAATAAATTAAATTTAAATTTATTTTCGATATAATAATATTGTCGCAAAAATATTTTAGAAATACACTCAATCAAGGCTTGTATAAATACTTCTCTAAGCGTCTGTAAGTATATGGGAGACAAAGATTGAGCAAGGATAACAGCAGAGAATCAATGCCAATTTGCATAACTCTCTTCGCTGAGAAGATAAGTGCGCGAAGCAGCGTATTTATTACCACAAAGTCGATATTGCAAACACGCTAATGTAAATATTAACCATAAAACAGTAATCACTGTTTTGGAAACGGATGTGGTCGTTATATCATATAATACTATGAGAAAAAATGTGTCTAAATTCTATATAAATTACGAGTATGATGAGATTATATTATTATATTATTCACGCATTTTTCAAAATTATAAATAATATCCATTCAAAATTATAAATAATAATTCATTCTATAGAAATTTCTGTTAAATTCTCCGAAATGATATTGAAAAATATTTTAAAGTATTAAAGAATAATAAATAATACGTTATTCATTTATACCACGTACGCGGCTTCCTAATTATTCGTGCGAGTATATATTTTGATTTTTTCATGTCCTATTATACTTTACCTTGAATTTTACTGGTTTATCCACATTAATTAATTGTGTAGATTTTTAAATAGTGACTTGTCACGTAAACTGAAAGTTCATTTTTATTCAATATTGTTGAATCGGCTGATTGAAAATCATAATGTTTTTCCTCGATGAGTTTTGCAACGAATTCCATGTATAATAGGAAAATATATCTTATGAGACCTGCTAAAAAAACAAATTCTCTTATTGGGTACGGAATGCGAAATTTATTGAAGAAAAGTATTGTAACCTTTAATCAGTCGATTGTACATATGTAGTTGGCTAATTATCTAAGATGCATATGGATGTAAAATAATCTATCATCCAGGATTTTGAATGATACATAAACCTGTATTATTTGGAAGGTTTCAATCATAAACAAAAGCTTTGATAATGATGAAATAGTTAACACAAGCGTATTGTCGAACGCAGTGAAAGGAATATTGTGCCGTGACGATAAATTAAGGCTTTTTGTCACTTGCTAATGTAGCAATAAATTGATTGCGTTATTGAAGTAACGTACAATCCGATTGTAACGCGGTCGACGTTACCGCGATCGATTCCTGATTTATCACGCTCGGAAGCGCACTCTGCTTGATAAATGAAACGTGCGATAAACGAAACATTTCCTTTTAAAATGGCACGGGTCAAATATCGAACCTCTCCTTAGGGTAGGTACGCGTGTCATCACATTTATATCTGGATGTGACTTAAATTTATCGTTATGAAAAATTGACTAACGTCACTTTCAAAGCGAATAGCTTCGTATGTCCCAGATTCGCGTCAGTTTCACGAACTCGTTGAACGCAAAAATAACTACGATAAAACTACGATATCTATTGAAATAGTTACGTTATTCTGTCAAAGTCTTAATGAAATTTCTCATTGATTCTCTTGAAAGTTTACAGAGTTTGTCTGAATCGATTTGTGTGTGTTTCAATGGTCTTAAGTGGGGGGTATTGCATTTTTCTTTAATTGTGAAGTTTCCAACGATAGATATTTTATTAGTACTTGGTTTAATCGAATTTTTGAGCAGTTGAAAAAATCTATATTCTGTTTTTTTTTAATCTTTTATTGAATGTTTTCCTATCTTTTAGGTATGCTATGTAATCGTAACATCTTTTTGCATTTGAAAAATCTCGAAAGCGACACACATACAGGAACAAATTTAGCCGATTGATTGCTTTTGTTTTCTAAGTTATCTGTTCCAGGAAAACGTTCAGATCGAACATCTATATTGCTTTTGGTTTAATATATGTAATAAATGTAAATTGTCGAATTTATGTCTTATGAATATCTTTAGAGTCAAGTACTGAACTGTGACACGCGACCTTTGTCTCGAGAGGCAAATTCACCAAGTACTTCATGCATATTGAGCTATAATGTCAGCATTCAAATTTCATACGCGTTTTAGATTGCACGGTAATGATAGAAGCGCGAAATACAGCGCGGATCCACTGCGTTAAACTTTGTAAACGAAACGCATTCCACCCGGGGCAAAATCGATGAGAATTGCATTTGATTCGAAATTACCGTGGAAATTGAAGTTGTCGAGAATATGCCAAGAATATCGAACGCCGCGAAAGAGATCGAATTAATTTACGGAACGACGGGACGAATGACAAATCGTTAGATCGCGCCACTCCTGCAATATTGCATTTTATCCCGTCGATTAAATGAAAATGCTTCGTTGCTACATTCTATGCTTGATTTTACTAGCTCAAAGAAGCAAAACTTTACGCTTGCGGAAGAGAACGAGCAAAGAGGATTAATGTTTCATCTTGAAGAAAACGCAATCAATTCGAATTAAATACTCTTTAGATATTATCCTAGACTTTTATCAAGATAGTGTAAAGAGAAACGACGCTTTTATCCTCTTTGTAAAATATGTTGTTACTTAAAATACGAGTAAAATACCTTGACGAGAAAGCGATTCTGTCATAAACATAATCGACTTGTAGTATTTTGAAATGTTGATGACGTTTCTAATAAAAATATTCAGTTATATAAATATTACTGCGAAATTATATTCGCAATTATCTCACGAGACTAAGAAAATTGGTTCAATAGTTAGACAATAAAATATACCGATTAGCGTCTTATCTGTTTTTATATGTGACCCTCGATTTTCATACAATATCAGACTTGGGAATTTAATGAATGGGCAGAAGATTAGTGCACGAGAATTTTATTTTGTGAAATTTTCCGTCAATTGGAATAGTTACATTATTCTATCAAAGTCTTAATGAAATTTCTCATTGGTTCTCTTGGAAGTTTACAGAGTTTGTCTGAATCGATTTGTGTGTGTTTCAATGGTCTTAAATGGGGGATATTGCATTTTTCTTTAATTGTGAAGTTTCCAACGGTAGGTATTTTATTAGTATTTGATTTAATCGAATTTTTGACCAGTCGAAAAAATTTATCTATGCATGCTATCTAGGTATGCTATGTAATCGTAACATTTTTTTTACATTTGAAAAAATTCAAAATGTATATATTAAATATAAAATAGCCGAGAAATAATAATGAAGATAAGATAGTTCATATGTATTGTTTAAAATCAATTCTTAATTCTCTTAATTTTTTGGGGTTACTCGAAATTAATAAGAAATAATTATCAGCAACGAAAGTTTTACATTTATTTACCCTCTCAAAATTGTTTGAGAAAAGCTCTATATTTAGTTCAAAGTTTACATGTAACAATAAAATTATTTGAAGAATGTGAATGGGATAAGTAATGTTGTAAAACTTTCGCTCGGTAGGCAAATTCTTGATAAGTCCGACAACGCAGCATAATCCATTCTAATTAATTACGAAACATCGTCAATTGAAGAGGATCGTATACATTTTCGCGTAACCAAGTTATTAACCAAAAAAACTTTGGTAAAAACTGTAACCAAAGGCTAAATCAATCTCAATGAGCAATGTACACACGTTTCTTTCCTTGTTTGTAAAGACTTAATTCGATACACTATTTTTTCTGTTTTTTAATAACGGATAAGCTGATTAAAATCCCTTTGTAATTAGCTTTCGGGTCCCGTGTCGAGAGTTCTGCCAAAATGCCTTAATTGACGAAGCACACATAGGTTTGACGTACCACCGTGTTAGCAAGTGAGCAAACCGCAACCGCGTGCACACGTTGCATGTAGTTACTGCTAAAATTAATAAACATGAAAATAATTATAATTTCGTTAAATTTTATCTCGTAACGCGCAAATATAACGTTTGAATGTTTCTATGAATTCTAGTTCTGTAACAATAATTTGTCACGAACTAGCAAAAATTGACCGTCATGTTCGATTAATCGTTTCTGGCAAATAGCAGTATTGGTCGGCCAATGTATCATGCAGCTGAGGTATACCCGCACGTTAAATTGCACGGATATTATTCCTGCTCTTCGCATACTTTTTCATTCGAATTTCGCGAATTGATTTGCTGTCACGCATTCCGATCGCGACACTGACCACTAATTAGGCCGCATAATTATATAATTAATGTTTTAGTCGCTTTATTGAATACGCTAATGGAACACAGAATCTAATATACGTGTAACAACTGTTAATATTATCATGAAAAAATCAACTGAAATTCGTGATTGTGTTCTGCAATCGAAAAGCCCATTTGCGAGTAAAACGCAATAACACGTGCAATATTGAGCATAAAATATTTTTACAGTTATATCACGTGGGACGTTAGTTTCATATTCATGTCGACGCATTTTACCCAAGCGTAAACTACAATATCGACAATTAAATCTCAACAAGCTACTCCAAATACTCTAGCTGCTCTAGCTACTCCAGCTATTTTAGCTATTCTAGCTATTCGAGCAACAATATCGAGCGACAATTAAATCTCAACAAGCTACTCCAGATATTCTAGCTACTCTAGCTACTCTAGCTATTCCAGCTATTCGAGCAACAATATCGACAATTAAATCTCAAGTAGTAATATTCAGGAAAAACTGCGAAAAAATACATAACCAAATAAAACTATAACAAAATATAACCAAATATAACCAAATAAGCTACAACAATTCAGTAAAATTCTTACATAATGTACTTTGTCTCTTATAATTTACTGAAGAAGAGGTAGAGAGCCGAAATCCTCTTGCATAGTTTTCGTATCGAATTCCTAAGAAAAACCGATAGAGAAATTGAGTTTAGAACTTTGCCCACTATCATAAAATATTACTGAAGTCCTGAAAGCTTCGTCGATGCGTTTGTCGATATAATTCCGTATTTATTAGTGCGCATCAAATTATTTCGGCCCAAAGGCAAGATGGAGGTTTTCACGAGATTGTCCGTAAGTCTCAAAATTGACTGGCGCTTTCGTATAATCTACATACCAAACATGCAAATCAAGTCATTTCACGTTGAGTTCTAGCACTGCCTTGTTTGAACGCAGCATAAATAGTAAATAACAAACGTATTTATTCGGCATGGCAAATGACGCAGCGAGAGTCTCTTTCTTTAAACCGAAGTCCAGATATTTCTCGGTAGACTCTGCAAAGATCGATCTACGGGCAAAACAGAACGAACTAACTGATCGTACAGTGCGCGCGCTTTGTTAGTAAGTCGTGTTTCTCAACGAATGATGCTTATTACTAGTCGTGCACATGACAGCGGGTAACTGACTGATCGAGACTTCCTTCCAAAAGCGAATAGATTGTATTGGGTTCTACGAAACGCGGATGGTTTAGCCGAAAGTGCGATAAGATAAATGGATGAAGACAAGTATGACGGATATGTCGCGCGTAGCTGTTTAATCTTAAATGTAAGCTTGACTTGGTCGGAACTTAAACCATATTGATTAAGCGGTATATCAATGCAAAAGTTGTCTCTAAGAAGGCAATCTACTGGTCTATGACTAATGTACACCTTGGCGATCTTATCGACTTGTCTTCAATTCCGTCATTGCATATAAACTTTATGTTTCTCGGTCATTGTTAATCTGTATGACTTAGTTGATACGTGGCAGATTGACTTCATACGTGCGTTGTGTCACAAAAGATATAATCATAAGCACAATCAATCATAATCATTATAAATTATATAATCAAATGTGACGTCATTTTATTAATTTACGAATGTTTAGCATAAGGAATGTATATAAACATTTTAATTACGTGTTTATATTTACTAAATAGGGCACTCCAACATGCACATGGTTTAATGTATTCAGGACTGCATATCATTAAACTATTTACTGTTAGGATTAATGAACGCAGACATTATTTTGTGCATTAGTCGATTAAAGCGAATTAATGTTTTCACAATTTGTTCGCGTTCCCGGAACCGCAGATTTTGCATATAAATGACAAAAATTTGAATATTTTTTTAATAACCTTTACGAATGATCATAGAATATCAAGTTTTTGTGGTAAACCCTGCGCGGAACCCTATGATCTGTAATAGTTGGTCGGCTTTAAGGACGAAAAGGGTGCATCACCGGATTGGAGCCAGGGATGCACGGTGGAAAATGATTCCTCGGCGATAGAAAATTTGCCTATGGGAAAAACAATTTGCCACGTCATCATCGCAAAGAAGTTTTCGAAAGAGATGTATTTTAAACTTAATTTAGCTTGCTCTCGCAAAGTGCGGTCGTTTATTTTCTTGAGAAAGGAATTTTCCGAGCACGGATACCCATAACTTCCTGCGCGAAACATAGGAACGTCGGCGATATCAATTAATATGTTATGTCACGCGATTTATATTTCACATCGCACGAGCGGGCATTATATCGTTGTTCTTCAATTTACTCAACAAAAGTACTTAAACAACGTCTGAAAACGAAAATTTATTTCTTTTTTGTATTCTCGCTCCATTAGCTATGTATCATTCAGCTGTTTCATTTCGATGTTACGTAAGAAACAATAAACAACTTGACTCGAGACGACGCAATAGTTGAGGCTGTTATTGAATAATTGTCGAACAACAGTTCAATAACCTTGGTTATCGATAAAGACATTATTACAGACCCATGATATTTTTAGCTCCGCGGATTTCGAGCGTTTTGTTGAATTTATTTGGACAAAAAGTCATTCGCACGTAAAAAATGAAGTTGTCTTTTGTTACGCTCCATCCGACCGTGAGCGTATCGCGTGACTACTACTACATCATTAGTAATTTTAGTCGATATATTTTAATTTATTTTACAAGAATAATTACGTTTTTTACATCCTGAGATAAACGATTTCAATAACAATTGATTAATATACACTCGGAGCGATTAAAGTATTTATGAGGTAGTAATACTAGGTCAGAGAGAGGGAGGGAGAGGGAGAGAAAGAGAGAAAGAAAGAGAGAGAGAGAGAGAGAGAGAGAGAGAGAGAGAGAGAGAAAGAGAGAGAGAATTTGTGTACGTTATAAGATAAATGTATTTTTATTAATGATTGTGGGTCAGTGATATTGCGCTGTTTGTATTCATCTAGAAACGCACGTATGTATCAAAATTAAAATGTTGGAGTGATATACGAGTTCACCGTATTAGATATTTGGGTGTGTGTTTGTTCGATTAAAATTTTCCATTTAAATTGCCTTCTGCATTTTAAAACTTTAGAACTTTAAAATTCGATGACGGAGTAATATCGAATATTGTATTATGTATTGACACCCAAGTATAAACAACCTGAGGTCTTTTAAGGATCCCATTATTCGACAGTAAACTCATAACGGATGATAATTTGTACCTTATAAGATGATGAGAAAGCATGTCAAGACGAAAGCGAATTTAATTTTAACTTGTGTTGACTTTAAATTGATCGAAAAATAGATGCGTATGATAGCGTTATTAAAAAGAAGTTTCTATTACAGTTGATTGTTTTTCGTACGAATTTTCCTACAATTATATTCTTTACGATATAATAATGATACCCGATACATTTCTGGGGATAAATCAATTTCAAATGTGCAAAATAATACATAACCGCGGTGATAATTATAAAAACGCTTTTTGCAACGGTATCTTGCACACTTTTGGGCAGGAATCTAAACGGTTTTATTGTTTACAGTTAGAGAGAAGTATATATTTTTTTCTCTTCACAGCAGCCGAATTGTGAAATTTTGATCCTGCTCTTTCAACCTTACCATTTCATTCAAAACCCATTTTGATACTCTGAAACCTACATCAATCTCTTTTGACTCTATGTAATCTACCCGAGTACCGAGTAAATTTTGATCCTACTCTTTCAGTCTCACTATTCCATTTAATTCCTATTTTGATATTTTGAAGCCTATAACACAACTTATTTTGACGCTAAAGAAAGTGAAAAGAAAAATTTCAGACATTATCAGAGTCAAAGTAAAAGTAAATTGTATCATTAGAATTAAATCTACTTTGCTAATTTAGCTCTTACTTTGTTGCAGAATTCAAAGTTTAACATAGAGCCAAAATTTCGACTTGGGCACATATATTATACTTTATTATATTATTATACTTAAGTATAATTGTATAAATTACGGAAACGACGTCTTGTATAGTTCTTAAATAATTTAATTCAATTTAATATTTTTTAAATAATT
This sequence comes from Odontomachus brunneus, assembly GCF_010583005.1. Lineage (NCBI taxonomy): Eukaryota > Metazoa > Arthropoda > Insecta > Hymenoptera > Formicidae > Odontomachus > Odontomachus brunneus. The sequence goes on along the minus strand of NW_022639610.1, from coordinate 518,010 downwards.
TAATTTAATTACTGTTATAATTGCATGTGCAATATATACTCCATATTTCCACATTTGTGTATGTGTATTACATTTCCTTCCGGATGTTATAATCACGCCCTTATAATCTATATATCGACGGCTTTTCAGTTATAAACAATATATTTAAGAATGGCAGTAAATCCAATTTATGAATGCGAATGAATATAAAAATTCATTTTTTTGTCGCTTACAGTAAATCTATATACTTGCATTTATTAAAATATTTATAGCTGAAAGAAAAAATACATATCTCGCGCGCTATAAATAAACCGTCGACGTTTATTGAATTCGCAACCTATCTAACATGACAGGAACTGTATTGAATATTTCCAAAGTAGTGGATCTCCCTCTTTCTCCATCCGTTTCGCGATATGTATTTTCAAACTGAATAAGCAAAATTAAAGCCTTTCAATAGTAAACCGTGTGTGTGTGTGTATGTGTGTGTGTGTGTGTGTGTGTGTGTGTGTGTGTGTGTGTGTGTGTGTGTGTGTGTGTGTGTGTGTGTGTGTGTGTGTGTGTGTGTGTGTGTGTGTGTGTGTGTGTGTGTGTGTGTGTGTGTGTGTGTGTGTGTGTGTGTGTGTGTGTGTGTGTGTGTGTGTGTGTGTGTGTGTGTGTGTGTGTGTGTGTGTGTGTGTGTGTGTGTGTGTGTGTGTGTGTGTGTGTGTGTGTGTGTGTGTGTGTGTGTGTGTGTGTGTGTGTGTGTGTGTGTGTGTGTGTGTGTGTGTGTGTGTGTGTGTGTGTGTGTGTGTGTGTGTGTGTGTGTGTGTGTGTGTGTGTGTGTGTGTGTGTGTGTGTGTGTGTGTGTGTGTGTGTGTGTGTGTGTGTGTGTGTGTGTGTGTGTGTGTGTGTGTGTGTGTGTGTGTGTGTGTGTGTGTGTGTGTGTGTGTGTGTGTGTGTGTGTGTGTGTGTGTGTGTGTGTGTGTGTGTGTGTGTGTGTGTGTGTGTGTGTGTGTGTGTGTGTGTGTGTGTGTGTGTGTGTGTGTGTGTGTGTGTGTGTGTGTGTGTGTGTGTGTGTGTGTGTGTGTGTTGTACGTAAGGCTATATATATATGTAGGTACAGTATTGTGCGTAATATATAGAAACGCGATACAATACGATAAAACAAAAAAATATCCTAGTTATTGTTACAATCTGATCTTTCTTTTATTAAGATTACAAGCAGATCAAATTTCTGCTCTTGTTAATTTTCTATTACGGTGCTTATATTTGAGAAAGTTGTTATGTATGAACTCTTTTGCCGTTTCATCTTCATGCGCATTTTTTACAGACTAATTTTATATTATGATAACAGAGCATAATATAAAAATTTTATATAATATAGAACATTTAAGCTTTATATTATAAATATATGTACTTATAAATTTGATATTATACATTTAAAGCGAGAGAGCTTAAAGCGAGAGAGATATAAGGCATAATATTATTATAATATTATAATGATATTATGCTTTTGATGATATTATTATAATATTATAATGAAGTAATAAACAAGGAAAGAATGATCTAATTCTCTTATCGCACATATTTCTCATATTTTTTGCGCATTTTAGATTTATTATAACAGGATCACAAAGATATATCGACGGCTACTTACAGGTTTGTATAAAAATGACGACATAATCTAATAATGCTCTAGCTTCGTTTCTTGTCATTTTTATCATACTATTTGAGATAAATACACACGATTCTATTTGTGATAAAATACATTACAAATACAAATAATAGAGGTATAGATTACATCGACGATAACGATTACATTTCGCTTTGCCATGTTTTCCGGATGTAAAGCCGCATGCACTCGCTTAAGAGAGATTACACAACATTTATCACATTTATCATTTATCGATTCGGTTCAGTGTATTTTATCACATCATATATCAAATTGATATTTCCTTCCATACAATATCTGCTTCGCTGTCACGTGGGATTCATCTTGCTCTTTCACAAATGTATCTTTTACAAAAAGCATTATTCCTTTTATATCCTTTTACATACATTACTTTCTTTAGAAGTAAAAAATCAACCTTCTTTTCAAGTCCTTCTTTTATGAATATTTATATTTATATATTTGAATATTTATATTTATATATTTGTAAAAATATTTGTAAAAATATGAATATTTTTTTGGACTGTTATCAAAAAACATGCGACATTGTTTTCTTGTTGCTTTGCAAATATTCGTATCTCGTATTAGTCTCCCGTTTTGCCCGGTGATATTATTGCAACAAGACTATACTTCATCCATTACAGATGATGATGATGATGCTAATAGCGAGTGACGTTCTGAATACAAGCAGAAGCCCCATGATAGAGGAATATGACGATATCGACAATGTTTACATACCGTATGACCAACGACCCGAGACTTACATTGTACCCATAGTATTTTCGATAATTTTGGTCGTGGGTGTCACGGGGAATGGCACTTTGGTTCTTATTTTATTATGCCACGCCAATATGAGAAACGTGCCGAATATTTATGTGCTTTCTTTAGCCTTGGGCGATCTATTGGTGAGCATATTGTGCAGTGAATAACGTTGATTACCGATACAATATTGCCGTTCTATGTATCGTATCTGTTACTACATCATTCGTGGGTATCATGTTATTTGTCATACAACGACAATCCGTTGTTACAGTTGATCGTGACCTGCGTACCTTTCACATCTATCCTTTACACGCTTGAGTCGTGGCCATGGGGCTTGTCAATCTGCAAACTGTCCGAATACGTTAAGGACATTTCGATCGGTGTGTCGGTGTTCACTCTAGCAGCTTTGGCAGCCGAAAGGTAAATACCTATACTTCAAAAAGCTTTATCGCGCCATGCATATTAAGTCGAGAAATTATTAAACAAACTCCACAAGACGACACTACACGAGTAATTGCGGTTTCAGTTTACTTTCGTGTCAAACGACTAAGCCAGAGTTACGCAGTCCGGAAACTTGCATAATCCACTCTCTTGGAATTAATGAATGTACGCACGGTGCATTTAGTAGCTCTTTTCGTTAAATGGTACAACGTTATTACTGAAGATTGATAACATTACAATGTAATCAATTGACTGTTCTATATTAATAACTATCGGGAAAATGTTCAGTGAAATTAAATGTGTTTTAATAAAATTTCAATTGCGTCCTCTCAATATTTTATGCAATCATGTAATTGTATTAATCAAATGCAAGATTTGTTTTTCTGAAAACGGTAATGTACAGCTGCCTAATATGCAATCGCAGACTTTTGTCTCGAACTGCCACCGAAATAAACGAATTGCGTTGTTTTTAAAACGTAATGTATCCTTGTGCTTTTCTACGTACCTCAGATACTGCGCCATCGTGAACCCGATTCGACGCCATGTAGCGGGCTTGAGCGCGAAACCGCTAACCGTTTTAACAGCATCCCTTATCTGGATACTAGCTATTGTCTTAGCTCTGCCCGCCGCACTCTTCTCCCATGTGCCAGCTATACCGTTGGGAGGAAACCACAGCATTCTAATCTGCAGCCCCTTTCCCGAAGAATTTGGTAAGGAATGAAGCACCTTGCTCGGATACAATCGCATTAATTCGAAATGTGTGAATTTAAATTGTGAAATTTGTAATTGCGTCCTCGAGCAATTTATATGATAATGTCATTTTACGCCTACCGACTAGAAAACAAATTATCGACAAACTTCTTCCGACCTTTCTTGCAATCTATTAATGACAAAATGTAACTTTCGTGTTTCCATTGTGTCTGGCATTAAAGTATTTATTCGGAGCTTTGCGTCACATGTACAAAAATACATATCACAGTGACGTAATCAGATTGCGATTGTTGAGTGTACGGAAGATACGAACTTCACGACGTAAAATTAGTCGGATATGCGAACACCAGTTACCTCAATCCTTTCATATTGCAGGAGACAGATACAAGAAAGGCATAATAATGTTTAAATTCTTAGCGTATTACGCGATACCACTGTGTGTGATAGCCGGCTTCTATTTAGGTATGGCGCGGCATTTAATATTGTCTACCAGAAACATGCCAGGTGAACTTCCTGGCTGCGAACAGATAAGGGCGCGCAGGAGGGTATATATATATATATATATCTATTGATATCTCTTTAAAATAGTGTGTTTCTCGATCAATATTCTCGTTGATCAATATTCAGAATGTAATCACATTCCGCCAAGCGCGCCACCGTGTGCATTAATTATTTCGTTTACTGCTGTAATTAACAGGTGGGCAAAATGGTATTGTCCTTCATAATCATTTTCGTGATTTGCTTTCTACCGTACCACGTGTTTATGCTGTGGTTTCATTTCTGGCCCTCGTCGCAGGACGATTATAACGTTTTCTGGCATGTATTCAGGATAGTCGGTTTCTGCCTCAGTTTCAGCAACAGCTGCGTAAATCCCATAGCTCTCTATTTCATCAGCGGCACATTTCGTCAAAGGTATGCGTGTGATATTTACGTTATAATGTGATAAAACGAGTCATCAAAATTAATTGGAAGATTAACTCGCGGTAATTAACTCGCGATAATTACTAATGTATATATTGTTTCGACTTGGACGAGCAAAAATGTCAAGAGAGGAGAAGTTCACAGTAAGAATACTCCGCAACACAGAACTTACTAAATGGTAAAACTTCCCGCTTACAATGTGAATAAAGAATATTTAAGTAAATTTATTAATTAAACTTATTGAAATTAAGTTTAGCAAAAGAATACGTAATAGCAATTTTCCTCTACGACTTCGTAAAATCTTGTCTATGCAAATGCATATGCAAATTGCCTTCGCGGCTGTTTCCAAGAGAAAATTGTGAACTTTTTCCTTGTCAACAAGCTGACACTCTTCTCAGTTATTTGTATGTATGAAATATTACCATAACAATTTACTTATAAAAGTATTATCAAATTATAAACTTGCTCTATTCTTAAGTAACGTTATACGAATTTAGTGTGTTTTCTCCTCTTACTCACTATTGGCCGATGCTAGACGAATTAAGAAAGATGATTAGTAATCAGCACTAAAATAGAGATAGAGTAACAATTATATCATTATCAAACATTTAAGATAACACTAACAATCGTGTGCACTCGATAAAAATCTAAATTTTCACGAAAACGAAACGTAATATTCAACATTGTTGTACTTGACAAATCGTACTATTACGAGCACTTGTGTCGCAAACAATATATGTTCCCTAATTCTTTTCTTTGTTTGTCATAGCTTTAACAGATATTTGTGCTACTGTCTACCGGGTGCCTGCAATGGCAGTCGCATAGAAAGAGGCAGAACTCGCGGTGACGTTGGTTTCTCCCAAAGAAGTCGCGGCATGCGGGGCACATTTTATGAGACCAGTTTCGGTTCCACTTTCCGCAAACACACCCAAGAATCGACCGGGGTATACGAGATGGCCAGCATAGAAAAGGCTAAATCTACCCCGTGCGATCGGAGGTTGCTTGCGGAGTAATTTCAAAAGTTTATAAACTGGGCATGGACGCTGATGCGCAAATTGTGGCGTGAATGCAACCGCGATAAACTGTCATTGCCGATAATGATGGACTGAAGCCGATGAATCTCGCTTCGTTGAGATGATTGCATGCTATAATTTTAAAGCTGCAGACCACAAATTATAATTTTATGAAAGAAATACGATGACAGGTCTCGGAGATAATTCTCATTCAGGTATTAGGCGATTAATGCAACAGTTTCGAAACTTATAAGTGTCCGCTTGTAACCTTTGCTTGAAGTATTATTACTATTAATACTTATTAATACTATTTAGAATTATATGCATACGACATTTTTCACTTTATGGACCCATTACACGTGTAATCTCTTTCGTATGTAGGTATTTACGAACTCAAACTGTGACTTCTTTCGTTAAAGAGAATTTTTTCAATAGAATCCTGATGTAGTTTATATGCTATCGAATCTTTATCCATAGATTTATTATTCAAGTGGATAAAGCAGTGAAAAGAATAGAATGTGATTAATTTCCTCTTTTTATAAAAGAAGATCTCTTTCTCTCTCTCTCTCTCTTTCTGCTTTGATTTAATTTAAATAAACAGTATTCACTCTCTACTTTTTTAAAAATTCTTATTTTTAAATAATTGTGAGAATAGATTTCGAATACGGAAGCTTTATTCTTTCAACCAATAAAACGTAGTATACATAAAGCAGTATTTCGTATTACATATACGTGTAATGTGCATTTCTTGTTCAATTTAGTCAGGAAGTTATTGGTCAGCAGCCATTATCTTTCCATCGCGTTCCTCGCGTTTAAAGGGGATAGATTTAAGAATAGATCTTGCAAAAATACAACTGATCATTCATCCCTTTATACATTCGTTGAAATTGTACAAACAACGAAAACCGAATTTGTTCACTAATATTCACTAATCAACAAAGAAATAGTTGTTAATGGAAAAGAGAGTAAGACTAAACAACTGGAAGTACAACGAGATACGATCTGACACTATTCTATTCCATGAATCTTTTATTGTCTCTCTTGGGGAGATTTTCTTTTTCTCTCTTCATCTCTCTTGCTCTCAGCAAATTAAATTGTAAATAGTACTACAGGTATCACGTGAAAAGAAGAAAAACACGAAACAGACATAAAGCAAAATTTATTTCGTGTTCTGATATTTTAACTAATTATAAGTCTGGCATTATCTTATGGTTTTTTTTTATATAAACGTATATCAATTATACTCATTCTTTCTAATTATGCTCAATAAAGTACATTGAATTCTGCTTTTATCGGTCGAAAGTTCGTGAAATAATATATCGAAATCACAATGCTATGCTCGATATTATTGATATATATTATTGATATATTATGGATATATCATTTAATGAGCTTTTTATTGTAATATTATTCCTTTAGTTCTGTTTATATAGATTTACGGTCTAGACTACTCGCTAGCGTATAAGTACGTAGATATTAATTCAAATAAACAATTTGTCATTATTTCTATTGTATACACCTTTGTTGTTTTGCGTCATAGTTATTTGGGATGTTCCAAAATCTCTCTCATTGATTCAATCTTTCGTAAAATTTAAATTTATATCCAGAAATACGAAATGGTCAGCTTCAAGTGATTTAAGCAATTTATCCATCCAAATACCACTGGTTTCGGGACATCCTATACGTACGTCGTTTAAAACTACACTCATAAAGACTGAGTTTCAGTCTTGAGATATTTTGTGCGTTCTTCACATGTTTCGTAATATTGAGAATTTTACTAATAAAGATGACTCGTTGTATATAATTTAAGATAAAAAATATCGTCGTTTTTTTCGTGCAAATAAATTTTATTTCCAGAACATTAAAAAAAAAGAAAAAATCGCGTGGGTCACTCGGACATTATTTTTAAACTAAATAGAAATAATCAACAAGATTGTATGGCGCGCGTGCAACTGGCTCGCTCGCGCGTGCCACTCGTCCCTTTCCCTTCAACAGTAGGGCACGCGCAGGGGCACGTCACAAGGGATCGCCGAGGGGAAAGAAAGAAAGAAACTTGCATCTGCCGCTTTTTCAGACCTTAACATGACGGTTGAACGACGGGTCGAAGGGAACCGGTGGTGGATCGGCACCCTCGCATGCACCCCCCACCTCTTCTACAACGATCGTGAAAGTGAGGGGGTTGGTAGTACACGGCCGTCGACGTTAGTCAACGGTCGTTTTCATTGACAGTTGCCCGTGTGTGAATACGATACAGTGAGTATAACGAGGATGCGGAATTTCTCGAGATAAAGACAGGAGGGTAAAGGCGCGTTTTATAAAAAAACGGTTTAGTAAAGAAGAAGAAGCTGAACGATAAAAGGACCATTAGTGTGCCCTCACGAGAGAGAAATATTTCAAAACGCTAGCGCTTGATAACGAAGCTGATATAACAGATAAACGACCTGAGGTTAAGGGAACTTCAAGCACTCGTTTCTACACAAGGACAAAGTTGTGTAAGTAATAGAACAGTATCGTTATACGTTTCACAAGTGTGTCAGCTTTGTAACACATCCAGTTGGTTCGTGTTTGCGCTAAAATTATCAGGGTTATTATTACTATATTATATGAACACTTGGCGACAAATACTGGATCAAGAGAAAGGGAGTCATTAGTCATATTTTTAACAGCGAAAAGAATTATCAAATGATAAAAATAAAATGTAATCTTTAGAGCGATTAATTTTTTTAATACTCAGTACGTAAGTGAGAATGCGAAGAATATTGAAGTCAAAATGTCGGAAAGTTGAACATATTGATGTATTAACGAAACCAATTAATTTAATTGAACATCAATGCTCAGCAACGATTGCGGTGGAACATATCAGTGGCTATTATGCGGAAAGCAGAGTCGGTATTATCCCAAACGATGCAATGCATTGTAATACAGCGTGCAGATATATAATACCATCAGACAAGAAATATAATGTTACAGAAAGTTACAAACAAGATACATTATAGATTGCAAATTTCTATATAGTGCGAAGGAAACGAAGGAATTTCATTAAAATAATACTGCATGTTTTTTGTCAAAAATTTATTTGTTACAGTTATTTTCATAAATGCAATACCTAAAATAAATAAAGAACGCTAAATTCTCGAATTGTATCGTTTGTTAACCAATAAATATTATTGGATTACAGGTAGATGAGAATTAAGTCGGGACATAATGAAGAGATACTCATCGGTAAGACACGAAACGTGGTAAAAATAGACGATAGTTTTGCAAAATTATAAAATATATATAAGCTATATTATCATATGAACGCTTTTAATACGATGACAAACAAAAATATATTATGTATTATGTATATCTAGAATGTAATCAGAAAACATTTTGATACGTGTCCAATAGGCACCTTGTTTGGAAGACGTAGGTAACGACGCTAAAAGAACAAAGGCAGCTGAGCAGCGCGCAGTAAGTTAAACTCCCCTAAACTATCTCATCTTAATATTAAGGCCAACCGAAATAACATGAATAGCGAGTAATTGCAATATACAGAGCCACTTAATTAAGAATGTTAATATATGCGGATGGTAAAAGTTACTGTACAAATAAGAGAAGCATGCGGAACAACTACCTGACAACGTTTACTGAAATGTTCGACAAAGTTCAACATTGCTTGTAATTACACTTTCTGTCTGTAATTATTGCAGTTAACTATACTTGGCAGTAGAGTCATGTAACTAAATATTTTAATTTCAAAACCCATAAAACAAAAATTGTATTTGTTTTCAAGTTTCTCGTGTAGATATATAACGATATACCGAAAGCTAATATGATTCGTATCTCGCTGCTGAATCACGAAACCATATTTGTGTTTTTGTGATTGATAGAACGAAAACTGTATTGCTTTTTCCATATCAATTTTTTTTACGTTTATATATATATATATATATATATTACATCTCCAAACCCGGAATTTTACAAAATTTGAAAAATTTGAAAGATCGCTATTTTTTACTTAACTTATAAAAAAATTTATTAAAATCTAAAAATGTTTCCATTTGTTAATAATTGTTCTATAGAAGTCGCGATGCAATCGTATTTGATTATTTATTTTCTGATATTTGGTTCGTTGTGATCAGTTTAGCCGCAACAAAGCGGCTTGATTGCAACGGCGTACGCGGGTATACAATTACGTACAAAATAAAAACAATGAACAAACAGATACGCGCATATATATGTATTTTTTTCCGTAATTTTATATTGAACGTATGTAATAAAAAAATATATTTTTGTATTTTAAATTATCAAAAATATATAAGTGGACAAGAGGAAATGTACAAATGTGCATATGCATCTGTTTTAAAGATAGAAAAGTTGTGCCTAAAGAAAGGTTTCGATTATAGTATGAGCAAAGATAATATTTCGAAAGCAAAAGTACATCGATGTAAAATTTTAATGTGGCTAAGATACGTGGACAAGAGAAAATGTACAAATGTGCATATACATTTGTTTTAAAGATAGAAAAGTTGTGCTTAAAGAAAGATTTCGATTATAGTATGAGCAAAGATAATGTTTCGAAAGCAAAAGTACATCGATGTAAAATTTTAATGTGGCTAAGATCGATACAATTTCTAACGTTCATCAAATCCGCTCTGTGTGTTTCATATTTCCACAGAATCCAAATACAAGGGAATATCTCCAGTTGGCTTTAGCCAGAGTCCTAGAATTACAACGAGAAATCGAGGAAGGCACATACATCACAGAAATCGATCATAGCAGTGGTAATCTGGGTAATGTAAAACTTGTTTCGCGCACTTTACTTCTCTTTGGGTATTGCGTAACTTGTACTTGTCACCAGCAGGAAACTTCTGCAATGTTCCCAAGGAAAAAAAGAATCGCTTAGACCTCTCGCCAAGTTTCGAAACTTTATTCTTTTGGCCCGACACGTCGTAATGAGTTTCGAAACATCTCATCAGAATGATGCAATTAATTTTATCACAATAAAATGGCATTTCTGTAAAAAAATTTATTTATTCATTACCGATTATGTCACGTCGTGTAATGTGCGTACTTAAAAACATTCGGTATGAAGTAAAATACCAGGCGTGGTGAAATAAAAATCATATGTGCTGTCAAGTTTCTATGCGGTTAGATGAAAACTGTCTTCGCGAGATATCCTGGCAATCTTGTCAAATTTACGCATGATTCTCAATGCGATGCGACGCCAATTCCATCTTATATGTCTTGAGCAGAATGTTACTTGATTTAGCATCCGAGTTGGTAGCATATATTTTACAAACTAAATATAAGTTAGTATTAAAAACATTAAATGTATTTTGTTGACGAATGAATAAGTAAAAAAGGACAGAAAGCAACTAAAAAATAATACATTTTTATTTCTTTATTAAATATTTTAACATATTTATATCTTTTATTGTTAATCCTAACATTTTATTTCAGATGTCTCTGAAATCCAAAATATGAATAATTAAATTTTATATGAAAAAAAGTATTTTTTTCTCTTCAGGCCTAATGTTGAATCTATCTTTTCATTCAAGAGTTGAATCTAGGCTAAATTTGTCCCTGATACATCTTAATTAATTTACAGACGTATCAGGAAATGAAGAAGATTTAACAAAGGAAATTCTTGCCAAAGTATTCCAAGATCTACCTGGGACATCCAATTCGGTTGCTAAGATAGTAGACAGAGAAGCACTCTGGAGGAGTCGTCGTATGGACACGATCCGCAGTAAGAGAATACAATTACTGGGTTTCGATACTTGTCGCAGGATGACCCTCGAATTCATGAAGACGGTAGCGCGAGAGACACGAGATAGATTCTCGTCCGCAGAAGTCGGTCACTACGATTTGCCTATATTGCGAGACGAAACGCTTCATTCGAGAAACGACAATTTAGCGGACGATTTGCAAGAGTCCAGCTCGATCAATGCGCAAGAAATTCGAACAAGAATGTTGAAAAGTTTGGATTTGCATTTAGCTGCCAAACAGAGGGACTATACGGCCAAATTAATGAGATCGGCTATATAGCTCGATGTATGACACTCAAAAGCAACTAAAAAATAATACATTTTTATTTCTTTATTAGATATTTTAACATATTTATATCTCTGTTTATTTTGGATAAAATGAAAAAAGGGGAATCTATTTGATTTATTTATCTCTGAATTATATTCTACTGACTGTCGCACTTTCATTGCGTTATTAATGCAATGAAAATTTATTGCATGATATATTTTATCGGGAATATTATATATTCATTTGGATATTATAGGTATTTTCTCATACGTGGCAAATAATTTTATTAAATGAGTATTTTTTTAAATAAATTTCTCAGAAATATTGACAGTTTTGTGGGGGATATATATAAAGCAAATATTATAAATATTATAAATATCAGTCCAAATCAGTTCAAATTTATAATGTAGATTAAACAATACGATTACGTATATAATA
>NW_022639610.1:503810-506066 GCF_010583005.1 Odontomachus brunneus | reverse complement strand
ATATATATATATATATATATATATATATATATATATATATATATATATATATCAAAACTTATAAGAGAAGTTGAAGCTTGGCTTTTAATGGAACTGATCTCAGCAAAAAAATAACTTGTGAAAACTTATCTAGTCATACGTAAAAATTGCTAGTCATAGCTTGCATAATTATTTTGCAAAGCTACTTATTTATTTTAGAGGTTGTAAATGCACCATGGTGTGATAGGAGATTTATTCTATTTAAATTTTACTTTTTTAAATTCTATAAATAGAATTATATTGAACTGTATGTGCACACACATACACACATAGTAATTTAATACAACGCTGTAAGACTCTGTATAAATAAATAATGTAATACGTTTAATATTCCACCACTTTGAAATTACAAATAAATCTCTTTCATATACTTCGTATATTATATTTTTTAATTTTATAGCTCAACGAGAGAAATAATTGAGTCATACGATATGTAAGGACGAAATATTAAGTATAGAGCGGTTTTGTAGAAAAAAATTTATTCAGAGTGTACAAATAAAAAACTTAAATCTTTCAAACTCTCTGTATGAATAACATGTCTTAACCATATATATTGTACATATTACAGATTGTAATTTACCTCTCTCGTGGCGTTCGAGCGTCACATAAGTCACGAAATATTTTACGATCGAGATATGGTAAAATCAACTACATGTTCTTATTGAAGAGGAAGACGTATATAGCACACAAACAAATTTCCCTAAAGTAAGCAAAATTATCAAACCAATTTCCAGAAGCGTGGATTCGTAACCTATCGTCGAGTCTTCACAAAGACCTTCGCATTCACTTCTAATAAAATATTATGCGCGATAAACTATCCAAACGAATTAAAACACACGGCGTATAAGTATTAATTTATCTATTTCTCTAAAAAAATATTTATCAATGTTATAATTACACGAAAATTATTGCAAACTCATTCATATGTGTTACATGCGATCTTTGAATTTAATTTTATGAACTTAATACGACTATTGATTTTGTTACTACTAAAACGCACGTCTATCGTTATAATGTTCACTTTTCTGTATATCTCATCGCATCTATGCTAAAAATACACATTCTAATATATCTACAGAATAATATACTGAACTCAACATTCTATTCTTTGCAGATGCAATACAACAGATTTATTCTAAATAGAATCATTTGCAAACAATTTGATTGTATTTACAGAAAACTTAAACCGAAATTTCAATTTCATGGGGAAATGTCACACGAAAACTTCTTCGCGCTTTTAAAAACAAACGATCAATAAAATCGGAGCAAAGGAGTTAGAGGCCTTGTTGGTCACTATTGCGATATAGTAAAGATAACAATAGAAACAAGAATCTCTCTGTATTTAGCTGGTATGTGAAAACTTTGCTGTTTTATTTCAGGAAAAACAGTCGATGATATTTTCCGTGTTCTTTGATTGTTTCGTGACACAAAGACATTGCTGCGAGCACACGAGATACTTGAAAAGCTGCGAAATATAAGTAATATGGCCAAGAAATTTTTTATTGAAAAAATTCTATCAGACCTAAAACACAACATTGTATATTAAAAAACACGGCCGTGTTTTGAACGCCGAGTTTTAAACGCAACTTCTACTTTCATCAAATAAACTTATAGAAGTAATTTTCCTTGAAGACAATATGACTATATAACGAATAATTTTATATTTATATACTACAAGATTAAAAATATAGGCATTGCACTACTGATTAAAATATAAAACGTATTAATCGTTATAAACAAAATTGCTACAATGTATTACATCTCATATATATGTTCTTTATAAAAAATATAAGAATAGTCTTAGAATAGTCGGATAAATATTCTATCGTTTCGATCGTTGTTACAAAAAGGGAGGTCGGATAATTAATCTATTAATATATGAAAATCGAATGTCCCACGATAACTTTCATATATTGGAGCGTTTTTACTATTTGTTAATCTCTTACTATTTAACACTGTTATAAATTCGATGGCATGCGTCTATAACAAAGGAGATTGTGCATTCGACGGAAATATTAATGATCACAGAATAAAAATTTCGTAACGCACTTTGAGAGAAATTGCCCTCAAAAAATATGAAAATACAATAACTTCAATTTTCAATGTCAACGTCCATATCTGTGTGTGCTATTTCTATCACAAACAGTTTTCGGCATTATATGTATATATATATATATATATATATATATATATATATATATATATATATATATATAT
>NW_022639610.1:440974-503731 GCF_010583005.1 Odontomachus brunneus | reverse complement strand
ATATATATATATATATATATATATATATATATATATATATATATATATATATATATAAATTCCTCTATCTTTCCTTTGTACAAATCTATAAACATATTATATATTTAATATGGTAGGTAGTGCACTTTAATTTGTAATATGAATTATAGGGCACACCATGTATAGTAATTCTATAAGTTATTAACGTAACTCTATCACGCGATGCGTAGAGGGCCGAGCGATGGGCTTCCAATTGCTATTCGTTGAAAAGGCGTCAGTTAATATCGAGTTATCGTAGACCTATCGTCGAAGTCGATTCAAGACATTCGCCGACGATCAGTGTCAAAGATACTGTGCATTTTTCTCATTAAATGGAAGATCTCTCGAAAATTTATACCAAACATATATCTATCGCGTCCACGTGGTAATTATAAATAGGTCAGGATGTGCTCTCGCGAACTGCTGCGCGTGTGAAATAAAAGTAATCGACTCGTTTCAGTCGCTAATAAAATAACAATCTAATTTTTCCTTACACAAGTGAAATATTTCCATACTCTGAGCTACGAACAAGTCTACTTGGAGTAGATAATTCTAATAGCGCCGCAAGTGTCATAACTAATTATTGATATAAGCTAAGCTTATTTCGAACGTAGCGTTTACTTCAATCAATTTGTGAAAATTACTTTAACATTTACCTGAAGTAGATCCTTACATTACGTGATTCTATCAATTGAAACACATTTTGCATTCTACAAATTTCACATAAAATTCCTTACAGAAGGCTTATCTTCGTCATTCCATTTCAGTTCACCATTTTTCGCGCTTTTTTTATAAAATATCTCATAATTTTTATAAATGGATTGCGTATATTGAGGTATGCCATCAGTATTAGTTAAGTATCACCCGTTAGAGTAAGGCGTCTCACAGAATCGTGGGAGATCTAAAATCTGCATTTGTAATTGATGTCGCATTGGTCGTGAAAAGATCATTCGGCCAGATACAATGTGTTTTCGGCTTGTTAGCTTTCTCTTAATGCTGTTGCACGAGAGTAGGCCCGTTGCCGGGATTTCTCCAAGGATCTGGTATGTCGAAATGCGCGGGAACAGTGATCAGAGCGTCGGCCGCGGTGCGATCACCGCTGCAATTCTTCGGCTTGACGCGGGTGGTGTCAACGCACTCGATCGGCAGCTTAACAAACTCGAGCTTGTAGTAGTGGCCCTGGCTGGTGAGACGAATTATCGTGTGCAACGGCACTTCCATATAGGGTAGCTCCTCGGGTTTCTTGTCGAGGAAGAAGCCGATGATGCACCGCAGGACCGCCTGGTGCGACACCACGAGCACGTTGTTCGAACGTTGCAGCTCGGCAATCACCGGCTCGACGCGTTGCATTGCATCGATGTAGCTCTCACCCCATGGATAACGATAACGCAGCTTGTCCTGATCACGCCACGCGAATTCCTGTCGTGAAGTTGCATTGGCTCAATGAATATAGTCGCGAATATCGCGCAATCAACGACTATCCTCGATAAAAATCGGTGCAACGACTATCTTCGATAAAAACCTGGACATTTCAACATTGAACTTTGGTCTATGAGTTGAAACTAAGCTAAGCATTTGTCGCTGTCGACCAGCGATCGTAAATTCGCCACGTAAAGTCCCATCTAATTAATCCAAGTTTGTCTCGACAGTTTAGAAACACCGATGAGCGATTACCTGCGGATAGTGCTCCTGCATCTCCTCATAAGAGAGACCCTCGCATACCCCGGCGTGAAGCTCGTTCAAAGCGACCACGTGCTCTTGAGGAGCTTCGATGCCCCGCGCCGTTGCGATTGTTCTGCGAAGGCAACTGGTGAGAACTCGAAGATCGGGAATACGCATAGCGTTGAACTTGGTTGACAACGCCTGTGCGTATCGTTCACCCCTGGCACTTAAGACTGCGTCGCCGCCGATTTTGCCGAGTACATTGTACTCGCTTTCGCCGTGCTGCAATAATATCATTACTTAAATAGAACAAAGATAATGTTAAAACATAACAAAATGCAAAACGAATCCAGAAGGATTAGTTTCGGGATTTTACATTCCTTCCTTACAACGCATTTTTCGTACCATGATATTGGAATAAAGTATTAAACTATTAAGAACTTGCGTAAGTTCGCCGTATTTTTAATCACATTTTTTTCATTAACAATAACAAAACAATGTGTATCATGTTCAATTAAAATATTTGTCATCGTTACCACTTTTTATTATCTGTCTGATGAATTGTTTGTATTCTGCACGTCTGTGAAATGACTTATCTTCTAAGCCAACTTATCCAATGAACTTTTCCCTCATAATTATATTTTTAAATTGATCTGCTTACTCTTGAGAAATAAAGAGTGTGCGGTTTGAGATTGATGTCTCCAAGATATCCGAGCACCTTGGTTTCAATGTGACCGGAAACCTTGCAGGCCTCGATATCCATAGTAGCAGTGTCAATCTTAATTTTGGGGTAGGATTTCTCACACATAGGCTCGTACAATTCGGCATAATAAGCGATCTTCGAGCTTAGATATTCCGCGACTAAAACTGCATCCGCGTCGGCGTAATCAGCATTATGTTTCACGATTTCTTGTTGGTTATGCTGCTGCACCTTCGGGTCGTGACAAGCGCACTCGATAAAAAGAACGCGATAACCAAGTTGACCAGAGAAATAGTCATAGACTTCTGTGCGCTCTGCTTTTGTGATCAGCATAGAGTCGAGGATCTAAAAACAGGAGGCTTTATTTAACAGGAGTATAACCGTGATATATTGTAGTTTCTTTCAAACTAAAATTATCTAAATGTTCCATTTAATTGCCACGCAGTTTAGTCAATTAACCTCTTCAGTGATGATTTAAAATAATTGCGCGACTACTCATTGCTATTTTCTTTAAAGAGAAATTTGGAAAATAAAATATAAAATATATCTAATTTGTGTTTGCTATATGAGTTTAAAAAATACAATAGTTTGAGTAAATCACGAAGAATTTAATATTTTAATACGGAACTTTTTTCCGGGCATACTACTTAATATTAGCTAAGTGATTCGTGATCCCAATAAAAAGACCGAGGATCGTTTCCCAAGAATATCGTTGTAGACCTCGTGAATACACAAAGAAGTCCTGATGTCCTTGAATACTTACCGCTACAGAATTGCCGGATACGAGCCATGCCGCGCAATCTTGCATAGCATCTCTCTGTGTGAGAATTCTTATAGTGTTGCTGGCCGCATGATCCAGTTGGAAGAATGTGAGATCGTGAGATGTTTGGGCTTCAGGTTTTCTTCGATAATCACTCACGTGGAATACTGAAATGAAAAATTGTGATGTAGTTCTCAAGCTTTCGTGAAATTGAGCAAATACGCCTTTTTGCTCGATATTATAGTAAAAGTAAATATCGAGGACATGAATAATGAATACGATAAATTTTTTCTCACAGAGTTTATTTTATATATATTATCAATTAAATGATTCATTATGTATTTACCTTTCGTGGTTATGCCATTCCAGTTGAATCTGCGAGCAAGATTCTTTCCTATCTGGCTTTTTCCGCAAGCCGGTAAACCGCAAGTAGCTATGACAACTCCCGCGAATTTGCGCGATGACTTCGCTACTCCCAGCATTCTCGCGGCGGCCTTCTCTTTGCTGGGGTCTAAATGAAAATAGATAATGGAACATTTAAAACTATATCGCTGTATCTTATGTAATCACGCAAATTAACGATGCGTGAAGCTGTATCCTTTTGACTTGTTTGATATCTTAGAAAATTAAGAATACAACTGACGACACAATGTTATATCTGAGATATAAGAGAATGAATAATATACTAGCTCTGAAATGACGCAAGTATAGTTTTTGGGAATAACATTTTCGGGACAATAACTAAATATAATACCATTAGTCAGAGCTTCCCTGAATGAGACACTTTGCTCTATTAATGGGAATGTTTTGGCAGTACTTCGAAACACGAGCCGTACTAACGTGAAAATCATTAAATATATGTAATCCGCGCAAAATATAAAAGTATAACGTTCGAACTTGTGAGAATATAGTATGAAAACTCGTGCTTCTTGAAAATAACATTAATCGTAAAATGTTTACGACAGGTAAGCATCAAAGAAATGTGCAAGTACGCAAATAGGAGAATCTAACAATGTCGCGCGTCAATTATTATCTCGAATTTTTACGTTCGGATTCTTATAAAAACACTCTTGCGGAGACACCTGATTTATACAGAATATTCTAAAATATTATTATGTTATGCATGATGAAACATATTGTCATGTGCAGAAAAACAATCTTGCTATGATGCTCATTTTATATATATATATATATATATATATATATATATATATATATATATATATATATATATAAAATATACATATTCGTAAAAAAAATGATTCTAATGAATCTGTAAGGTTTGTGGAATATATTTCATAAATAAAACAGAGAAATATAATTTATATTTCCAAGCATTTAATAATTACCTGCTTAGTAAAACAAAGAACAATTACTTTGCGAAATATGCATAATTTTAAATTTTAGAATAAAGGACATAACTTATATAAAACAAATATTATTCTAAAAATTAATTTAACATATAAGTAATGTATTTCTAGTATCTCTCACAACAATTTTCTTGTGTGATTTATGCTCTCTTCATGAGGATAATTTGAAGATTAATATAAAAGGATAAAATTAATGATTAAATTAATTACCAATTTTCTGTTGCGAAGTATATACATAAAATAATATCGTTTTACCAAACGCACATATATTTTTACAAAGATATGAAGGTCGAAAATATTGTTAAATTGACTTCGAATCATTGTTGATAAGAACAAAAAATAAAAAAAAGTTTAACGTAAAAATCAATGTAAACATTTGTTTGTTCTAAACTTGTTCTAGACTCTGTATAATTTTGACGCATACTGAAATGTCAAATGAGCGGTCAATCGAATATATGATGCCTCATGTCTCCTACCAGGAGGGTAGGCTTTATATTTAGACATACGAATGCGCATGCATTTGTTTCACTTGGCCTTTCCCGTGCGTTGCCGCAGTCGAAGCCAACAATGGTTCATCTTTCAAACGCGGTAAAATTCCAATTACTCCGTTCACAAGAAGACAATTATTAATCTAACAATTGTACAAAAAGACAATTATTAATATAACAATTGCATAAGAGAAGATAGTTATTAATATAAATTAATCTAACAATTATTATTTCTTTAAATATTACAAATTTGCATTGTATCTAATTGTTACCAAATGTCAGCCGACAACATTAAGCGTTAAAAAACTACATTGATAAAAATTATGTTATTTTTATCAAATATTATGACAATAAAGAACAATTTGTTAATAATTTTATAGTTATGACTGTTGGATAACCCATATCGCGGTCACTTAACAGAGCGAAATATTATGAAATGGAAGATAACGCGGTAAAAAAGTCTAAAAATATGAAATATTTTTAGAAAGTTTATTTGATTGCCTCACATTTAAGTTCAAAGAGTTTGACTCTAGTGATCTAGTTTATCTTATCCACAAAAGAGTATTTTTAATTACTTAAATTACGTAAATTGCATTTTTAATTACTGCACGTGTAATGTGCGAAATCTTTTATCTCCAAGAGAAATTTTTCGTTTCCGGAAAACATGTTTTATCCCGTATATTCATACTTAATATATGCAACATTCTCGAAACTGCAAATTCTTGATCACTCGCAAAATACAAAAATTATAACTTCTGTAATAAGAGACGAATATGATTCAATCCCTGATAACGTAATGATAACGCTATCGATTTCTCAATGCCATTCTAGAACGATAAATCGAGTATACGTTGTGGTTTACATAGAATTATCACACAGCGTGAGGATTTGACTTTCAGATAGGGACGAATTGCTTTGCAAAATGCTATGCAAAAATAGTGCTACATCAAATATAAATTCATTTAACTCGCTTATTACAATGCAAAAGTTTTTTGCAATAGCAACTTGGCGAATAGATTTCAATTTAATTAACATATAAGTAATATATTATACCCATTTTTATCCAGTATACTTCAGTATACTACGATTCCTGCTTGCTCAGATCCCTTAGTGAATTTTATATTTTACGAAAAGTATACATTTTGACATTTATCTTTCTATTGTTATGATCGATAATTTTAATAAACAAGTGAATGTTTGTTTTGTATATAACTGATCTAACATGGCAAAGCTAAACATAGTTACGTATAATAAGCAGAACTCACAAATGCCGCGTTTACATTTGCACATGAGTTTACATATTATCCCTTAATATAGGCTTCGATTATATGCGATTTCACATTTAATAGTGCGCAATTTATTAACAAAATTATATTTCAAGGCGAATAATTATCGAAAAAATTACGTGAAACAATGTCATTTGTAACGCAAGAACAATATCGTAAATAAAAGTACGAATATTGTAACATAAACGAAACGGATGAGACCATCATTCCACGCTTGTATATTCTCGCGCGTTTGTGTTAACGCGTTGTATAAATCAAACTGTCATAAAGTTAAAGATTATTTATTTCTTTTTTGTATATCGATAATTGTTTGTAAATGTGGTTCTATATAGAAAGTAAAAGTAGTGAAGGTTAATTTTATGGATCACATCCACGTGTTTATTTATATTCCGTATAATTTTAGCTACCGCGTCTTCTCTCGTGCGTAGGTAATGAAAGTACAATAAAGATTCACGTATGTTTCTTTATAGAGCTTTATACGCGAGAGATTCGATATTATTAATTTTACGCGAAAAACGTAAGATAAACGTAAGATAAAAATATAGTAAAAACATAAAGCAAGCAGACAGCAGTGCGATATCGCAGACGGCGACCTCAATACTCGTTTTTTTCCTTTCACTCTTCATCTCCTTCGAATTTCATTAAACCGGCTTCCACGATGTAATGTCGGCAAAAACCGCGCCGTAGCGAGTTATCTATGAGTTATCTATGAGTTTATATGTTCTATGTGTGAGTTTTCAAATACCAAAATTTATAGGTATAAAAGACGAGATACATGTTTCCCATTTTTTTTATATCTGTCTCACTTGTACTTGATATATTCATTTGTATATTTTACAGAAACTAGTCAATTAATTTAACGGTGAAATTATGTTAAGTCGAGGAGAAATTCATAGCCGCTTAAAACCTTTTTTATCGTGAAATATACTAGTAAACATTGACAAAATAATGAAATAATTGCTTATATTAACAATTAATAATTTCATTTTGTGATCAAAATTTTGTCGAAATAGTGTCTGATTGACAGCTTAATACAAAAAGTGTAATTATGTTTTATATGTAGTGATTCAAACATTTCAGACGTTTTACGCGCGACGAATTTTAAATAGAAATATAACACGCAATGACAATATTTGCATTATAATTTGGACTTCGTAATTCTTTGCTGTGTGGATTATTTAAGGTTCTCTTTTATTCACTTTTGAATTACGTAACAAAGTGCTCTTAAATATCATAGAAGGTCTGACAAGCATCTATTTGGATTATCTGAACTGATATTGCTCATACATTTAAACAATCTTTATTAAAATTCAGTTATTTAAACATTTAGATAATCCATCTTTATCCGTTCTATAGAAACGAATATTAGAAAGCAATATCGTGAGAGAATATCGAGATTACATAAATAGATATCAACACCCTTCACGAATCGTCAAGCAACTCAACTCTTTATAAAACTTTACCTTGCCGTTGGTCTTCTGTATTAGGGACCATGTTAGCTGTGATGCCGGCTTTCAGGAGTATCTTATCCGTGTTGGGTGTCTGCTTCCCAACTAGATCAGTTTTTTTCTCTTGCAAAACACCGGCTTGCAGGGCAAGCTTCCTGAGCGCGATACAATAACCCAGTAACGGAGCCGCCAGCAGGTCAAAACATGCAATGACCCAGGGCATAACCGAGAGACCCTTATTAGGGAGGAAAACCAGTTTACCGGGCACCAGTTTTCTTTATTCTCTCCCCCTCCCTCTATCACTGACTCCTTTTTTTATTAATAAATAAATGGGTCTATGATTGATTAAGATATCACTTGGAACAAAAGGAAGCCCGATTACGTCCCACTGCTCCAGAAGGCTAAACAGCCACCTCTACTCTAATCGTATTCAGTCTGCCTCTATTTCCTGGTTAAGCTTTCGGCTAAAGTTCTTCCGAAAAGTGGTCGCTGCTCGTGTGCCGTATTATAGACAGCAGATCCTCCCTCATTCCAATTTGCTTGATCCTCACCTCTGGAGCCAGTTTGCGGGCTTCCTTGGGATCGGTCAGGGAGAAGCCCAGGTCTCTAACTCGAGGCCGTGCGTGATTCTCTATCACTCGCAACTCTTGTTCCTCTCGCAACCTCCGCTATCTATTGATGATGTTCTCGCAGCTGGTGTCGTTGCTAGTCGACGGCAGTGCGCGCGCGCAATAGAATATACCTGCTGGTAATTTACATAGTAACAGCGACGCCTTACTCCAATCTCACCGATCGCTTTTCCCCTTCAAGATTCTAAGTTTTACTGTCGCTGATCACTAATGCGCGATTTTCCTGCTTCCCACTTCTATTTTGCTTTGACAGAACCAGATGGATGTGTTATCAACGTAGAATACATTCACCCAGCCGATAGGGCTGGGAGAAATTTCAGCAGATGTTGTCCGGAACTTCTCGTGGAACTTCTCGTAGAACTTCCCACGATACTTCTCGTAGTACTACTACGTAATTCGCCGGTTCTTCAGCGTCGATCAGAGAACACGCTCTATCGCGGTGAAAGCGCGAATACGTTCAATTACGATACGTTCGAACGAGGATAGACTCCGCTTGCGAACCCGACCGGTCGATATGCGCTTCTCGACTCTCTGACGACTAGATGTCTGGTTCCACCGCGGCTTTTAGTAGCATCGACCAGAACCCACGAGTGAGCGTACTTCATCGTGGTGAGCCAATGGGATATCAACTAGCCCCTCTACCACGACGTCATATAAACTTGCGCGCGTTGGGCAAATATTCGCTTTTCCTCGTGGTTGTAAATCGACATTGTGCTATTCGTCGCGAAAGTCGTGAGCGATGAAAATTTATCAGTCTAAAGTACTCGCAAAGTCGTAAACGATGAAAAAAGAATCTTATCCATTGCATATCATTCAAATTATCCCCAACTTTTACTTTCCTAGACTTTTGCTGTTAATAATTCTTGCTTCTTAATGCTTTGCGTCAAAGTCAGACATTTTCATAAATTTAAGCACGTCAATATTCAACCGCGTCCGGTGTTACTACATAATGATCCCGACGACCTACGCTATTGACGACAATCTAACACGTGCTTGATTGAAATCATAAATTGTATATGTTACGCCTGATGAAACTGCCTCGCATTTTTCTTGGCTCATCGTGAGTTCAAAGTCCACGGTTATTTTTCCTATTTTCACGTAATCGTTTGGCAAACGACCGTTCAGGCGCGTACACATTCGGTGTCATTGAGTTAAATGAACAGACGTAGGACCATTAATGTCTTGATCTGTTTGGTTACATCATATACGCCAATATGTCGAGCAGCTTCTTCGTATATACGCAACTTGAACTTTGGAACCTTCTTTTAGTACCGCGTCGAAATGACGTTTTGTGTCTTTCCGAAGAAAAATGACTGTTACCAGGAAAATTCTGCGCGTATGTAGTTCGAATTAATATTAGAATGTCGAAATATAAGTGGAGCAATTTTATATGTGCAAACAGTATTATTTTTGCGATAACCTTGTGAAATAATCAATTAAAAGTTCGCGCAAAAATACGAGGGCAATCATTTGCTATATATGTTTTTTACGAAATATCTATAAATAAATGTGCCCATTCCAAAGTGTTAGCGGGAGGAAACTTGGCCAAAAGATATTCTAAGAACGACTATTGCATTGGAAAAAAGGGAAGACTGTATTTTCTATTATTTCTTCTTATGACGCTTGGTAAAACCCTTAAGTGTTTCCTTCTTCTTCTCCTTCTACTAAAGAGCTACCACAAAAATTTACAGTTTAAATTTTTATTTTTTTAGCACGAACATAATTTTTGTTAAACATTATACAAATACTTTTGCTAGTGCATAAACTACATAAAGTTTGGAAACATTTGATGTTTTCGAAAACCGAACCAACACAGAAAAGAATATTTCATCTGTAATTCCTGTTTACTGATAGCTGACAATAAAACGTATCTGTGTGCCCAAGTCATAAGATTTTTTTTACTACATCTACGTAAAGTGTGACGTCAGAAGCTTAACTTATTAAATGATAACAGGGAACCACATGAAACGTGTCTGTCGCTGCACGTGTGTGATGCATACTGCATCGAGGCATGATAAAGGTCAGACATGACCTAGTGGAATGTAACAAAACGAAATCACGAGACCACAATTGCGATTAGCAAGTGTTCCATTGTAATAATACGTTAGCATGCATCCGCGAGTATAGCACATTATTCACTAATATTTAATAATATGTTACAAAACTTATGAAATTTAATGTTTATTTTATTTTTATGTTTCATTTGCTCGGCATATTTTCTTTTTTTTATTTTTGTTGAGTAATTTACCCTTTAATTCTTCAATATAATATAATATATATATATATATATATATATATATATATATATATATATATATATAAAATCATAGTTGTGCAAAATACTCTTTCGACAAGCTTCACGAGAGTTTATTGATATAATTTGCGTTATTAGTTAAAGGGTCAATTTGAATTCTAGCATTCTCAACGAAGCTCTATATCGAACTAACTCGAAAGATGATGGACAGGTCTGTACACAGATTTTCCGTAGCCCTATGCGGTTCCCTGAAATTATATTAATATCACTAAATTATAAATTATATTAATTCCTCGAACTACTATTTTTTAAATATCAGATAAAAGGAAATTCATATAATTTACTTTCGATATTCTTTCATGTTCAGAGTATGTACGTTCTATTCAGAGAGGAAATTCTGCCATGTAACTCACTCATATCTACGAATTAATGAAGACGTTACGTAAATTGGGTTAATTTTCTGATTCCAGAATTTATACACTCGTGAATCTAATTTGTGCTAATAAAGTATATTAAAAAAAAAACGTTAAGTCAATACTAAGTTTGGTGAAAAAGATAACGAATAATTAATGAAGAATTCTTCAATACCTGAAGATTCGAATCTTAAGGTATTGAAGAGACAAATGTGTATAAAAATGATACGTGACGAAAATTAACTGTTTAAAACATTATAAGAAATTTGTTTTTCTTTTTTCTAAATAAATTATGGAATTGGGGTCAAATAAGATATTAAAAATATATTCTATCTTTAAAATTTTAAAAAATATAACATTATTTTATCTTATTATTTACTTGACTTTTTAATTATTTCTTTTATCTATGAATTCCTTAATTAATGTGTAATGCAATGCATATTAATCGTATATAAGACATATATTCGATACGTATCTTTTCTTTAATATAGATAACGAAATATACGGAAAAATTATAAAAGAAGCAACAAACATAAACGAGTTTTTTTATGTTTTTAAAAAGTATTTAAAATAAGAGAAAAAATATTTTAACTTTGATTTAGCTTCAGATCCGAAGGAGACAAAGCCTATTATTAACTAGGTCTATTCTGAAATAACTATGGACAGTTCTATATTGTCCATAGCATATTTAGCTTTAATTGTGGCTGCCTGCTTCTTAGTTTTATTTGTCTCATACGAAGGCCACGTATAATCTAATTTCACCTTGAGTATCAGATGGTCACATTTAACGCTAAGTATGCGCTCAGAATACAGACATATGACGCTACATACAGACCTGCGAGTACTGTAGTCCATTAACCGCAATAGTGCTATACCTCTAGAATGAAGAATAAAGTGAGAATAAAGGTAGGTCATCCGGCCAGTGTTTCTAAAGAATAATCTTGAGCGAGAATATAAATCGATATAATGGGATTGCGCGTGTAAATAATATCAAGAATAATATCGTCAAGATCCTATTGACACGTCATTGTTGTTAAGAAAACCAAGAATATTGTTGAATGCCTTAGAGAAATTAATTAAGTGATAAAAATATATTTATTAAAAGTTACATATTCGCTATGAAATTGGAAATGTAACATTTGGAAGTGAATTACGACAATGATTTATATAAGTCTAATTATGTAATGTATCATAAGTACCAAAAATGTACAAAAACGTTATAACGATTCCATATATATAGCGAATATAATCATTTCTCCACATATGAAACAGACATCATGACTATTTCATCTCTTTCATTATATAAACACAATTTTCATTGTTTTATTAAATATCTATGTGCATATATATACATAGCACAATTTGTGCATAGCGATATGAAACAATAGAGGCTACGAAATATAATACAAATGCATAAGACTATTGTATATGTAATGTACAATTATATTTGGAAAATGGAATAGGAAATATATTATTAATGCAACTGTACATCAATTAATTTGTACACAATTATTCAGAAAATTCCAATTGAATGTGCAAGACCTGCATAAATATGTAATGTCATCGCACCCATGAAGAAGGTGGTGATTGCCTTAATAATAAGTGTTAGCCATGGACCAGCTAATAAAATTGATGAAAGGAAGTCTAACATGAGCGGTCTGTACACTGTCAGAAAAAGCATACTAATTACTACAGGAACTAAGGCGCGCCGTAAATCATGTCTGGACCACAACCAAACCAACGTTGCAGTTGTTATATGTTGTACCTGTTAGATAAATGTGACATAAATTTCAAGAATATTATCTCTAATTTCTGTACATCAAACATGAATAACAAATTCTTACCAAGTTGATATTTGATTCAAGACTTTTCTGGATGTATTTCCAATCAAATTCTGCACCACGTGCACCAACCCAAAGTAACAGAAATCTTGTAAGCAGAACTTCTGCCCCTGCCCATCCTATACCAGCAGTTAAAACTTTGGCATGACCTTTACCTGGAATACTATTTAGTACTAGCAAAATTCCTACCAAGTCTGCCAGGTCAATGGAAGACTTCAAGAACTCCTGGAAACATATTTCTCCATTAATTAGGAAACAAGATTTTAATATGATTTTGCAATATCTAACAATACATCTAATAATACATACTCCAAATATATCAAAACCTTCTTCCCCAACATTGTCAGCTGTTGGAAAAAATGTGGCAAGAGCCAACATTTTTACAAGCTGCGTAAAAATGTAAATACCACCTGCTTGGATGCATTTCCAAAAAGCGCCGTATTCCGACCTGAGAACGATTTATTTTACTATTTACACTATTAAATGTAGGTTAAGATCAAATTTTTTCTTGATATACTTACAGGCCAGAATATTTATAAGTCAAATAGTAGGGTACATATACCAAAGCTAAACAGTTTCCAAAATGATATAACGTCATTTTTTTAGTAATGTTCAGTCAATTTGTGGTGCTCTCCCTAAGGAATTAATCAGTCATAGTATTATCCATAACACACTATCATTGTGAACAATCGCGAACTGTGATGACAGTGACCTAGAGATACAACTCGTTGCTTTTATTAGTTCTAAAGTCTTTGCTACGAGTCGCTACTGTTGCAGCATGATTCGTGTCTGTTATCAGAGAGAAGAATGAGAGCGACCACCAGCTTGATTTCAATGGTCAGAGCTAGGCGCATTATCGAGACGCCATCTAACAAAGTGCGTCTTTACTACGTTAAATACGTTTAGACGTATTTTCGCAGTGGTAACGATAAAATACGCTTAGTTCGTGCCCGTTGTATTTCCGTACAATGATAGGTTACATGACATTTTCCCGAAAACTAGATGGAAAAATGTTGATAAAAAAAAAAACTCCTAAGCAACACAATTTTAATTTCTGCAGGTCAGTCACATTGTTGAAATAGTAAGTCCATGAATTTTGCGGAATCGTTCGTCATATGCGTGTGTTGTGTCAAATAATAAATATTAAAATATTATGCCTAGGGGTTAATATATAATAAATATTATGCCTAGGGGTTTTTGTGGGTACCAACATTTTCTCATCTAATTTTCGAGAAAATGTTGTGTAACTACTAGTGTAGTGTTTTTACTGTAGATAAAGAGGAATTTTGTCTATGCTATGTAATATACCATCATTATGACTTGCCATATTCAAGACTAGCAGTCAATGATTTTCCTGGTATCTCTGTAGGTAAAGAGGAATTCTATCCATTACATGTCAAACCATAAGAGCAATTTAATAAAAATTTTGTCGATATACATAAAAAACGTGTAAATTATGTGAAAATCTTCTTAAAAAGTGTAAATTATATTTCTCAAGATTAAGACTAACACAGTATATTGTTATGTATATTTGATACTTTTGTTTGTTGTGTGAAATTATTGAAAAAAAAATCATGTTTGGTTACTAGGTTATGAAAAGTGCCGTGAAAAGTATATATGTATAAATTTTTCTATATAATACATTTTTTATATTTTTATCAAGCTTAAAAGCGGAGATTATATTTGAAAAGTACCTATTCGTTTATAGTGATGTCTCAAAGCACAGATTGTTTACAATTTCGAAATATAAATTGCATCGCAAAATTTGACAATTATAATAAAAAAAAGCTTTATTAAGTGTATTGCATGCGCATCCTAACTGTTGTTATATATTTTACCAGTTGGCCCTTTGTAGGGAGAGATTTTCCCTGAGGCTGTATTATATAGCCCCTCTTTTATATTTTAACCCCTTTGAAAAGGGTACCATCACCCCTTTCCCTATAAAAAGGGGTAGCTGCTAAAAAAGGGTGTTGCAGCAGTAGAAGTATTGACTACGTTCCTTAAGCAGTGTGTGTAACACACATAATATATATTAAACATTTTATATATTTTATTCTAAATAAGTATTATAGAAGTATAGAGTGTGCAGGAATTTTCATGTCATTTAAACTGAAATTTACAAATAGTATCAGTAGATCAAGTACTGACTAGAATACTGTGAATCTCTACTGCTAGTAGCTGCTGGTTGGGTCAAATTTTTCCCCAGTTTATAGTCAGACGTTAGGGTACAACCCTTGATTCGCAGGATTCAGATTACTCCGTCAGAGCATGCTCCGTCTTCCTGAGACTGCTGACTGCTATCCCTCTCCAACGTTCCTGGCAGAAGATATGCTCCTAGGGATTGGTTAAGAGCTGGTGGTGGCTGGCCAGGATCGTATTGGATCTACCCCACAAGTTGCTCTACGTTGGAAGGGTAGCTCAGTTTGCCACAGGCTGTCGTTGAGTCTGTTTCGTGCTTTTGATCAAACAGCTGTCAGGGTGTCAGGATTATTTAAAGCAGTGATAATTTTGAAAGTGTGTAATAGTTTAAATATATATATACTAGACTATAAGAAATAATTTACATTTATCCAAAGTACATAGTGAGAAATCAGTACTTTATTTATTATGCTTTATTTTCTTTGTATATTTATATTCTCATATATATTTTTGTATTATTTTAATAATACTTTAAGAATACCCGTGTCATAATCTAGAATTTCACTAAACATGAGGTTTAAAGTGTAACTGTTCTTATTTTCATTGAATAAGATAAATGCTTAAATAATAATATGTGGGCATACTTTGTGCACTTGCCAGTAAAGATTTTTCTACTAAATAATATGGACATGTATATTTTGGAAAACATCACAAATGTTGTGTATTATTAAATTATTTGTAACTGTGCAATATTGAAATTATTCTTTATTTTCTAATGCTGTTGGAGCAAATACAGTAATATTTCTGTGACTCAGAAATGATTTCTCCCCTTTTCTATATGTTCAACCCTTCACCCTTTTTTATTCTTTGGGCAAGGGAAAATATCCACCCCTTTCATCTAACCAACCCCAAAAAAAGAATGCTTTAATGCTGTATACTGTAGTGCCAATGCACTATATATTATTTATGAAATTAAATTTATTTATTAAATGGATCATCTTGAATTAAATCAATAATGAATAATTATAAATGTACTGAAATATTATATATATGGAAATAATATATGATACATATAATTTATGTAATATAATGAAATAGTAATATAATGAAGATTTCTCTATCCATATTAAGATTTTTTTAAAAATAAATATGATAAATATGATATCAATGTGAAGATATAAAATTGTGTTTTATCTACTAGGGGAGAGAGTGAAAAATGGGTGGAGCTTACCTTCCCTACTACTTTCCATATAAGACTGGCAAAAGGGTAGTCAGTTTTATGGTGGAGCTCAAGGGTGAAAGGATGTGTAGGGTGATAGCTTTTTCAGAATTCAAAACAATTTTTTTAGGTATTTCATATGCTTTTAGTTACTTTACAACATAAATACAGTATGATTTTATTACTTTATTTTAACTAGTTTTATAATATAAACTGTATATTCTCCAAATCCATTATTAAGTGACAGAATTTAAGTGAGATGTTTCAAGTGTGTAATGCATAATTCTAATTATTTGTGTGTATATATATATTCTAAAGGGTATACTATACAAGCAGAAGGTAAGATAATTTATTTTTTATTAATTGCAGAGTTTTCTTTTAAAAAAGTAATTTTCTTCCATGTTCAATTAGTAGTATAGTAGTATATTAGTAGTTAAGTAGATTTTGTTTACCACAATTTGTAAGTGTGGTAAATAAAACTATTGTAGTTAATTTTATGTTGTACAATGATGTGATTTATTTGGCTAATATTATTTATTTCAAAATACTCTATTTTTTATATGAATTTTTTCAACTTTTCTTTTTTCAACTTTTGTACTGCTTAAGACGATTTATTAATTAACGCATTATCATTCGTCTTGATAAGTTTTTATAAAGATATTTTTTCATAAATTATTTCTTAAATTTTTTATTATATACCAAAATACATTTCTATAATAAAATGGCTTTTTATATTACATATTTATATTATTATATTAATAATATTAGTATTATATAATATGTATGTTCTCTATATTACATATTACATATTTCTGTATTTTTGAAAATATTGATTTTTTGAGGTTCCAAGAGACTCGGATACAGGATTCATTTGACACTCGTACGATGGCGCTACAACTGATTTCTCACAGCGTGTTTTCATCTGAGCAGACGTAATTGTAGTATGTCATAATTGCAATAGATGACAGGCTATTGACTTTATATTTTGCAAAACAATTTTGCAAATCTTCATTATAATGTCCAAAGTAATTTTTTCTCGTAACACAAATAATGATTTAATAATTAACGTTTTTAATGATTTTAACGATATAATTAACGATTTTAATTTAACTTTTTTTTACTAAAATATTAAATAGATTAATATAACAAGTTAAAGAAAAAGTTACATTTATTTATAACAAGTTAAAGAAAAAGTTACACTTATTTATAACATTTAATTAACATTTACTCTACGTGTATTCTGTTATTATAAAAACTATATTATAAGATAAAATGTTGAAGTCTTCTCACACTAATATTCGGTAACTTCTTCTTTATGATAAAAAAAACTGCTTGTTCCTCACATTTTCACTAAGTGCGTACAAACGGCTCGTTTGTCCAAACTTGAAGCTTCCCAGTGCTTCTTTTGGACTTACCTTGGATTTAGATTCGAGGGATTGAATCCTGGGAGTGAGGACACGAACGTCTCTCTTTCATCCCGAAGTGTGTACGCCTTTGTCGTTTCCCTTCTTCTTGACGGACCCGCGCTCTCGGCAAAAGCGTGTTTGCATTTCCTTCCCGGGGGATGCTTATGGGGCAGCGCGCAATTTCGGAAAGCCGATTTCAATTCCGCTCTCCTTTTTACAGGGAGAAACGAAAGCACAAGTGCGAGCCGTGCGGGATTACGGCAATCGCGTAGACAGGCCCGTGAACACGTGCGAAAATCTCGCGTCTCGACGTTTGCACCCACAGCATCGATCGTTCTTCCCGTTTAGCGCTCCTCGTCGAGAAAATCGGATCTCTCCACTTCTTCCTTCATTCCTCCGGTAAGTTACGCTTGACTTACAAAGAAAATGAATTTTGTGATGTTGTGATATCTCTGATTTATCATATAAGTTTGACAGAAAATTTGTCAAGAAACATGAATAATCACGAGCATGTAAAACTCGTCAAAGAATTTGAATTTTACTTTATGTGTATTGTTAGATATCGTTTATATGAAAAATTACTTCTTCGTGAAATTTTAAAAGAAAACATTCTGTTCGCTATTTTTCTTACATAAAACAAAATATTACATAAACTGTTACTACGAAATTTATTTATATATGTCAGTTAGATTATTCGCACATTAAGACAACTAATCTTGGTCAGACGTGTCTTCCATTGATGTCAGGACGGTGTATAACGATGAGCTTCGTTTCCGTTTCCGGTCTTCATGATTTTCGCGCCGTCAACTCCATTCTTCCGTATTCTGCCTCCGTATGTTAGCCCCGTCTTCTCCCTTGCACATAGAAGGTTTCCGCCCCTTTATGTCGATTCTCGAAAACTCGATCCTTTAAGGGTCCTTGTCATTTGTAGTTCTCAACGTCACCCGTTTCTTGCACGAGAAAGCTGATCTTTTCATAAATATCGCTCTTACATACACAATTTTGCACGCGAGCACACAGCATAAGAAAAATGTTAAAGGGTATATTTTAAAGTAAATATAAAAGTAGAAAAAATAATAGTAAAATTCACAGAACTACTTTAACTATCAGATGAAATTTCTCGTGAAAAATTGTAGAAAATCGCTTGTTCTCTGGACATCCACGTATCGCCAAGTTGTCCCAACGCTGGGACGCGAGAAATTTCTTGGAACGATGTTTTCCATTCCCCGTGCGCAGCGCATAAACACATTTTTATATGACAGAGAAGTTGATGTATCTTTTCCACTCGCCACTGCGGGAAGGAATAACGCCCTTTGTTCAGCGCTCCTGGCAAAGTCGTTGATATTCCACTGGCGCCTTCATCCTTCTGGGACAGCCTCTCCCATCACCTACCCTTACTTTTTCTTTTACTGTTTTTTGGTTCTATAATACTTAGAAGGAATACTAGTACGGAGAAACGAATCCCGGATTGCAATGTAGGAGTTTAATAGGACATAGGTTGAATCGAATGGAAACCTTTAAGCGGGTTTCTTCAAAGACCTCCAAACCACGCAAGAATCCGAAAAATATTTCTAAGATGTCTGCGAAGTTTCGGCATGTCGTAGATATTTTTTGAATTTTCGTGTTTAGTTTTTGTGGAAATTACATTTATTACAAAAAGAAATTTCTGTTCATGTGATTTTTGCCCTCAAGATTAAAAAAATTTTAATTTGCGTAAAAGATACAAATATATACAGTAGTTTTTATAAATTAAAAAAATTTGTAGTATATGATCTCGTTATATCAGACGTGTGATTGCTTTCTATCATTTCGGTCACGGTTTAATACATTGAAATGTAAAAGGTGACAATCATGATTGCACGTTGTATTAGTATTCTACTAGCGGCATATCTAGATTGCACAAAACGATCGTATCTATAGTAATGCAAACGCAGGATGGAGGGAGGACGATTTCAATAAGACTCTCATAATGAATATTATTTTATAAAATGAAAGTATTTAGAAAGAATTTTGGAAGCAACACGTGTGCATAGAATATAAAGCGAAGCTGTATTTCTGTCGCCGTGCACAGCAGGAGGGCGATTTCGCTGCCGTTGAATATTACTCAAGTCGTTAAACATTATTAAAGAATGCTTTTAACATTCCAGATATCGTTAACTTGTTTGTGTTTCGGTTATCGTCGCGATCCGGAGCTAAGGACTGTCCTTAAATATGCCGTAAACGGGTTGGAATGAAATAGAGAAAAGAGGCGACCGAGAAAGCGAGTAATCTCTAACTTTGTAAGGGTGCCTCGCGCTTCGCCGGCTGAACTGCGACCAATAAAAACTTTACAGCCCCGTAATGAATGCAAGAAATAATTATCTCATGAATACATTAGTTTTAGTATCTCCCGACACGGACACGGCCCGTAAAAGCGGCATTGGATATCTTGACCTACGATTTCCAGTGCGTGCCTGCTTGCCTACGATCCTTAATCGCTGCTCGCTCGCCCTTTTTCTCTTTCTCGGCGTCTGCCCATCTCCTTACCTTCTTTCCTTCCTTCCTTCCTTCCTTCCTTCCTTCCTTCTTTCTTTTTTGCAATCGATGATATCTTATCGAAGAAAATGTATCATGCATCAAACGTTCTTTCCGTAACACGTTCGTCGAATCAGTTTATGAAAAATTGACACACTGTTTTCGATATGAGTGAATCGTTCGTCGATATGAGTTTCATCGTTTTTTACCAACGTATGGCATTTGTCCAATGTCCTAACGGTTGTAGAAATATTGTTGATGTAATAACAGCTGTTCCCTTTCCTGTTTTCGCGAATCCAAGCGCTTAAGTAACGATAAACAACGCGCGGATGATATAGACAGATCGCGTGGGAGATGCATTTGGTTCAGGAGGAGGGCCGTTCGTTTCGGCTATATCAGTGGAAACCCTTTATGTGGATATCCTGACCTGGTAGAGGAGGGTGACGGGGGGAGGATGTCAGTTAGGTAGGAAGGGAGGTACGCGTCGGTGCTGTGGCACGGAGTGATTGATCGTCGCCTCGCGACACCTCTGTGTTCTCGTAGAGTGGATAAAGGGGTGGAAAAAGGAGTGGAAACCCTTTCACGCTTTCACGGATCAGTCACAGGATCACGTTCTCGGACCATCCCCTCGCCCCTTGGTACACGAGACATGCATCACCCTGCCATCCACCTCCTCCACTTCCCTGACTTCTACGTTTGCTCGCGTCGATGTCGCGAGATCGAATCTGCAAACTTCGCGCGAAGGAAATACCTCGTCTCGCGCATTTCGTCGATATCACGATTCGATATTCATCGGCAATATAAATTTTTAAAGATTTTTATATTTAGACAATACTTTGATAAGAGTATTTAAATGATCAATAAAAAGTGAAAAATTCTGCATCTCCTTTGCATATTAAATTGCTTCGCAATTTTTAGACATTTTCAGCGATGGCGATTTTCATGCTTACGGCGAATCTATATGATCACGTTTGCAAAAGAACGGTGCGAAGAAAATGTCGCTATCATTTACGACGCGCATGCTTCATCGGAAGCGAACGGGTAGACGACAGCGGCTCATACATCAGACACCTAATTCCTCCTTTCGCTCAAGTGTTAACTCTTATATCTTATCCATTTAGAAGTTCCATTTGGCGATGTCCGTGGGACCGGTCATCTTGTCGTTCCTAAATTGACGAGCCATTACGTGTCGTTGGTGTTTTCTCGCACAGAATTATCCGGTGAAACCAATAACTTTACCAAAGAGTTATTCAAGCGTACACTCCATCTTAACTTTTATGATTTCTTTGATGGATTTTGATTATCGGGCCTCAAATAGACCGAGGAGCCTTTTAGAATTTACTTCCTATATAATTCTTAAATATAGTTATTTAATTTTTAATATTATTTGATTATGTAGTATGTATTATCATACAAAAAAGAAATGCTGCTTAAGATATTTTAATAAGGAACTTGTGTGTGTGTATGACGGAAAAAAATTTCAATAATTGTGCTGTACAGTGTGATTAACATTAATGTTATTGAACAGTGTTATATCGCGCGCACGAGACTTCTGTAGCTTTCTAATTATAAGGATGCACCTCGCGGTTTCGCGATCGATCGAAAGTAGCTTTTAGTCGAACGGTGGCCTCGGCAAATCAACTATGAAGAATTGTGGAGATACAGAAAGCGAAATTGGATATTGCTGCTAAATATTTGAAAAGGCTTCGGATCCGTAGAATTTCCTTGATATCCCATGAGACCATCTGCGTCTCGCAAGTTCGCCAGGAGTCCTCCCCTCCTTCGATTTTGAGTGATCAATTAGCAAAAGAGCTTTTTTCAGTGTCGCTTCGTCCATTCCGTATTGAGAAAGAACCGATATCTTGTCTTAAGATCGCAATCCTACCCATCTTTTGTTTCATGATTCACCAGATTTATTAGACGACTTAAAACTTTAGCAAGCGGAAATGCTATTTAATTATTCGTTCTGATATTACTGTTGTGGTTTAATGTATTTTAGCAGAATGTTTGGCTATATATAATTATAATAATTATTTAATATCTCGTTTTGATCATAAGTTGGCATAATTAATAGATAACTAGGACGAGCGAGATGTGAATTATGTAATTCACTACTTCTGAAAATATAACCACCAGGTAAAAGGAAAACCTATTACACGTACATGTTAAAGTCCGTCAGAATCAAAGCTGACCAGCTTTCGTACTTCAACCGAATTACTCTACGACGGCTCGTCTATCCTGATCGAAGGGGACGAGAACGTAGACCCTGCTCGGGGAGAATTTTAAAATTGAAGATTCTGGCCGAGAGACGTAGGTAGAAGTACGATTCCCCTGGTTCGATCCCGGCTCGGTTCGGGAGAATGTGTTTTTCCGCGCCCTCAAACACGTCACATGAATAAAAAATATCCTTCAAAGTTGCCAACCCCAGCGTCTGGCGGAGCCACTACCAGTAGCTCCCCGGGCCGGAGTGCGGAGCACTGTATATCGGGGTAAATGGAAATCGAAAGAAATCGAAGGGAAGAAGGTCGTGCGTTATCGCGGCTCTCGCCTCAATAAAGCTGGCTCGTAATTCCACAAGTGTCGGAAACTAATCTTAGAATTCGCAAACTTCACTCGACAAAATCGCTCGATCTGAATTCACTTAATAAAGAAAGTAATAATTATTCTGCGAACTATTCGATCATATACAGGATATTGGATTATATGCAGGACCCCTTCGGCGATGCATATATCTCTCGCATTCTTCCCGTTTTTCAGCAATTATTAAATGAACCCTATCCCCGAAGAACGCAATTATCTACCGCGTGATTTGCACATCCCCTTGCAGAGTCGACAACCCTGCGCGAGCTGGTAGTTTTTCTATCGATCTCCGAGGTTGAAACCATCGCACGAGTCCGAAAGTTCAACGGGCAAAAATGGCGAAGACGGCGATTCGGTAGGTCGGCGTCGATAGCTTCTTCCCGCTGAAGCTAACCCTAATATATTGGATCGAGTTTACAGGGGATGGAGTCACGTTGCGCGGGATACAGCGGGTAGAGATCCGCGAAGGTGGGAGCCGAGGGGTAGGAAGGTTACGAGTCATAAACCATCCTCAGTCGCTGAAATCGTTCTATATGCGAGTGTTTGTGTGCGTACGCGTGTGTATGTGCACGTCCTCGCGCGCGCTCGTCTATCTACTTCCGGATCCGCACGGTAACACGCGTGATTCTCGCCGAGTACGAGAAGCAGGAGTTGTTTACTGCTTTCTGTGAACTTTTAAAGAAACCGAATGTGTGTGTCATCGATCGATTCGCTCGTAGAATCAATATGACATTTATTAATTTCGCAAAGCGTCGGTATTTTGGTAAAATAAAACTACACCGATGAAATAATAGAGAAAAAATATATTCTGTGTAACACACATTTGTGTGTGTATGTGTGTGTGGAGTAAGAATATAAAATATATATTTCAGAGAGCTTTTATAAGAAGAAAAAGAAGAGAATATTTCTTTTCCATGAAGCCATATTTAATAAATTTGTAGAAGTAAATTTAAAGTTGTAAAAGAGGTATTTGATAAGCTTTATCCATATTTTAAAAGCCTCCACCAAAAAGTAAATTTTTATATTACCATCATTGATTAAAACCATTGATTTGTCAATTTTAAGATATTTGTGAAATGTAGTGATACATTGCGCTGACAGTTCAGGTTGAGAACCGCGACGGGTGTGTAATATGAAGATAAGATGTCCCCTATGTTCCCATGTGTGCCAGGCTTCTCGATCGGGGATTATGTTGCCATCTACGTTGACCTCACCCCCTCGAACGAAAACATCTCGTCCTAGTGCGCCGACCAGTCGGCCCAACCCCATAACCTTTCGCGCTCTTATGTTCGTCATTTCCCATGAATTTTCGTTTCTTATTTGTCGTAAAGGTGTAAAAAGAAACGGGCAAACACTCCTCCGCACTTCTCGACATTACTTGCATTTTTGGTGAAATTGTGGCACCTACCGGCGAATCGAGAGATGTACGATCAAGCGCGTGTATTCTTTCGAGTGATGAGGCGCGATTCTCGCGAACACATATTCATAGACATGGATGTTCTTTGAAAGAGAGATAGGCGGTCGAATTTTAGTGTTTATATAATTTAGAGGCACGATACGCAAGATGGTACCCTCATGATTTTTTAACGCAGCACGCGCTTTTACGCCCTTATGGCTTACGATCGTGCTGTGACTCCCATGTTATTTTACAGGGGTTGCTAAAGTACACTTTTATGAATCCACCAGGAATGTGTGCACCTCGCGACCGGTGCGTTAAAATCTGCTGGATGTTTTCTATTCGTCGTTTTTGTAGCCGTGTCCAACAGACCTGAAAGCGTCTATTTCTCGTTGCTTCGGCGGCGACTGTGCGATAACAATCTACTTGGACAATTCACTACTTCTGGTATGAAGATCTCGCTGAAAAGTTGCTGAAGATATTTTTGTGTTGAAGTAGTATCCACGCGAAGTTATATTAGAGCGATATAAAATAAAAAGAAAATATTTGAATTTACTTTTATATTAATTTTGTCTAAAGAAACTAACGATAAGCTCAAATTTAAACACACACACACACAATTATTGAAAACTATTTCTTCATCGTTGTATAAAATGTACGCACCTAGAAAGCACTTTGTTATGCTATAATCAGAAATATTGTAGATATAGACTTAACGATTATGATTGGCGTTACGACCCTCTGCGTTTGCGTACGCGCAAAATATTTCCTCGATTTTCCAGAAACACTCTTATTCCTTTCCATCCCCGACATAAGAAATCGTCAGCATTCCGAATGGCAAGTCCAGTGTCAGCCTAATGTATGTCCTGCATGGTGAGGGTGTGCTTGATTCATTTCACCCTCGGGGTCCCCGCCGGCGCGCATTCGTCACGCATTTCAGGAGTCTTTTCGCTTGGCTCGCATCGAAAATCCACCCTGCGAGACTTTACACGGGCGTCATAAGCTGACGCACTTAATTTAAAGATCGTCCAGCGCGTCGAAAAGTCTTGGGCGCGAGGGTCGTTCCCCTCGGCTTTCTCTCCGTTTCTCTTTCTCTCACTTTTTCCTCTTCTTTTCTTTTTTTTTCTTCCGCCACAGTTCATGCAGCTCCGCGGGGGCGGCTTTACAATCCGGGCATTCCGCTTTACAGTTCATTTCGCTCGCGGCGGCGCTCTTTTCCTCTTCATCGAATTATTTCGAACTCGTCGACGGAAACGCTCTCCGATTGTGCCCGGCGTTTCCGAGGCGCCGTTTCTCGCGCGATTTCGATCGGCGGAAACTCGATCGAATTAGTGACGCTCTGTTTGCCCACCCAATGTCTCTACTCCACCGTTATTTATAACGTTATTCGATTTCAGTTATTTACTCATTTAGCTATTGCGTCAGCAGACATATTTGTAGATAATTAGTGAAGTCAACAGCAAATTGTTCCGCGCGTCGCTGATATGTTGACGCGTTAGATACAACTGCATTCAGTAATGCAGATGCATCAATCTACATTTGGTCATTAATCGTGTCAAATAGAATCCCTTAGACCGTACCGACTTTAACTCTACGTGTGATCGACACAGGGTGTCTTTCGCTGATCGGTCGACTTCGCGGCATCTTACCGATTCCAGTTGATCTGGTCGTCGTTGACGCAAGATTCGGAACGTCAAGTAACGAGGGGACGAGACAGAGAGAAAGAAAGAAAGAGAGAGAAAAGGAAAACGAGAGAGGGTCGCAGCTGCGTAGGCATGTGGCAAATTGCCGAGTTGCCCGCTGGAAGGGAACCATCCACGGAGGTGGAGGCGCCTCCGCGAAGGACGAAGTGGCGAGACCAGCAGGAAGGACGAAGCGGAGGAGAGGACGATAGACGCGGCGGTACGAGAAGGAACGATACGCGAGACGAGGTGGAAGGTAGGCGGCGGGTAATCTGTGATTCAAAGAGAGCGATCCATCTTGCGACATGCCAGGATTCAATCGGCGGCATTTGTTTGTGAAATCAGTCCCGCAGGACTCGCCCCGTCGCTCCTCGTCTCCGCGCTGCCCGATTCGCCGATTGTCTCCGCGCGGGTACGACAAAACCAGCAGAACCGAGGGACGTGAATGGAAAACGCGGGATATGTCTTATCGAGTGCTGTGTGCAAGCGATTCTTTCCCGTCGGTTTACGTAAAATAGGTATAATGGGTAAATAGAGAGACTTCGTGCAATTACGTTTTAATTGTACGTGAAGTGTAACCTTTTCGCAAGAGGTACTTAAAATGTCGTCCTCATATTTCGAGCGCGCGTTTAGCGCCTCGAGAGGCTGCTACTGATAAATTATTTTTCATTGGAAATATAATGTACCCCGTAAAGAAATTGATGCATGACGTCAACTGAAACATTCTCATCAGCGATCAGCAAAGGAGCGCCGACGGGGCGTGTCGCATGATCGACGCCAAGCAGGGCTAATAAGGCTATATATATTTATTCAGCTAGTCGGGGGTGGATTTTATATCCCTGGACAGGACTGAAGATACGAAAAGTGAGAGGCAGAGAAAGAGGCGAAGAGAAAGAGAGAGGGAGAGGGAAGAGGGGAGAGGGGAGAAAGAGAGAGAGAGTTTTAGAGGGTAAGGAAGACAGCGCGGCTTAGCATTCGGAAAAAACCGGAATACCGGGGATAGATTCGTGTGTCTGATCCGTGCCAGATCCCATAAAATGACCCTAGCACGATCGAGTGCCCGCCATGCCGTGCCCGCGCCCCCGGTGTGCGAAGAGAGGCCACCCCAGAAAATTATTGCTCTCCTTATATATTCGTTCGTACTGCTGGATTGGGGCCGAGCCGAATAAACTCGTGCCCTTTGGATACGATCGGGAAAGTAACATTTGACGGAGAAGAGGATAGCGAGGAAGACGAAACTACGAGACAACAAACTGATCTTTTTATATGTATTCTTCTTTTTGAGGAAATTAGTCAAATTGACAGCTTAACATATAAATTATATCGCCACAGAAAGTAACCTTGTATACGACTATAGGACGAGGAGAAAGAAGCATTCACTGGCAAATAATGTCGAGATATATAATATTGAAAGCAGAGAGACATATAAACGAACGATATCGCTACAGAGTAGGCGCTATAAATATCAAATGTCTCGTATCAGGAAAATCACGTGATCCCTTATCATTCCTGTTACAATTGTGGTGATACATAATCTTACAAAAAACAAGATGTTACACACAGCGTCTTGGAGCGTACGGATTGGTCTCGTTCTAGCATGTAATCACTGAATCATAAATATCACGTTAGTTACAATTAGCAGAAGAATAGTAACGGAATAACTTAATAAGCGGAATCGCTCAGGTATATATACGCAACAGTGTTAACATTGCGCCAAGGTACATTACGCCAGACCCTGAGGAGCCGGCTTTCCAATATATTAGCAACTATTACAATATATTACACGCCCTCGCGCACGCTTTTTAATAATTGCCGTAGTTAAATCTAATGCCGCTATTGTTTGCATCTTAGATTGTTGCAATAAAACTGTTAAGCAATGATGAAGTTTGCCGCATGTATCAGAGCGTTACTAGTTGATAACAAGCACCGATAGCGTGGAATATATTTTTATGTATATTTACACGTGATAACGTGGATGAGAAGAAACGAAAACAACTTTCACAGATAGTGCTGAATCTTTCTTAAGTATCTCATGTGTTCATTATTAATACTTTGCATCTATTTTTAATACAAATTTTATTTTTCACTATACACTATACATTATACACTATACACTAGTATATATACTATACTATATACCGCACCCACTTTCAAACAAAGTTGAAACAAAGTTTCTTAGAAAAAGGAAGATCAATAAACGAATATAATGATAAAACGAGTTTTATATTTGCAAGAGCATAAATATACACACGATATATTTTTCTTTTATGGCTACAGGCTTCCCATATCATTTCTTCTGGTCGAGTTACTGCTTCCCGCCGTAATGGTAGTCAAGGTACCTATAACCTTGCGTGAGCTGAGCCCCAGCGTTTGTCACGTGGCACGCTAACAGCAACAAATTTCGCGGTTGTACCTTCCAAGCGAATCGCATGAATACCATGGAGTACAGGGTCAAGGCTAAAAATTGTTCAAAAGAGAAGGAAATTAATTATTGCACGCGCGCACAGACCTGCGCGATCAATATGCGGATTCCTAAGTCGATATCTTTTCGTAACATGAATTTGATAGAAAGCTGATGTAGATAAAGTGAAGAACAAAGTTTAAGCGACGCGCTAAAGAGAGACTCGTCTCATCCATTATATTCATTCATTTATATTTCATTATTGTTTAAAGATAAGTTTTTAAAGCTTTCCCTTCCTACGGGAGGACGTGATTCATTGGAACACATTCATGAGAATTCGAGAAGGGCTTTTCGGAGCGGGCGTTACGTTTGAACATGGCTCGTAACATTTTACTCTAACATTTTACTTGTAGACCCGTTTTAGGTCGGTATGCATCTCAGACATTCGCGGCGTGCCGCTCATTAAGAAATAAACGGCTATTTGCTGCGCTCGAGCAGCAATTATTTTATGGGTCCCTCTCGGACTTCCCTCCTCCCTTCCTCTTAGCAGCTTCACTGCTTGCCACGCACCCTCTCGCTCTGTCGCGATACGTGATTATTATGAGACGGAGAATGAATTCTTCGAAAGGTCCGGCAGTAGAGTTATGTCGAACTCACCCAAAGTCATTTTGCCGCTAATGATTCTCGGATGCTTTCGCGTGTCGGATATGGCCGCTATAGGTATCATCCAGTTGAATACCGGACCCCAAAAGTGTGTGCTTAAAAAGTAGTTCATTTTTCATAAATTGTGCTCTTGCGACGAACATATGAGTACTAAAGTATCTAGAGCAGTCAAATGAGAGGTAAACGAACTTATTCACACAATTGTGATTGATAAACGCGTTAACTCCATAATAATTTATAAATATTAAATAAAATACAGCCAGATATGTATCCCAATGAAAGAGAAAATTATATATTTGAAAGTTATATATAAAATATTGGACATTGGGAAATGAGAAAGAACATGAACATTTTTAGAGAAATATCAATTTTTTATATAAACTCACACAAAAATATAGTGTTATTATTAAAATCTAATTTTTTAAAGAAATAAGATGTGCTATATATTATTCTCTCTCTCTCTCTCTCTCTCTCTCTCTCTCTCTCTCTCTCTCTCTGTCTATATATATATATATATATATATATATATATATATATATATATATATATATATATTTCTTGTTTAGGAAGGAACAGCAGTAATGAAATCATTAATTTGAGGTGACAATTTCCAATGTAACCTAATTGCCGTATTTCTTGTATATATACGATATTCTTAAGGCAATTTGTCCGTATGTTTTGTGTAAACATTACCTCATTAGGTAATCTCTAGTCTCTTTGGTTATCAGAGATTTCGGCACTTTCCTAGACATGATGGCGGAAGTCGACACGTTTTCGGTTTTAGCAAGAACGATTTTAGTCACACACACCACGAGGTTATTTGGATCGCGACAAATTGGTTATACTTGGTTTATATATGTAACCCCTAATCAGCTCCGACATTGACAGTACCAACTGAAAGGCGTCGAAGTCAAACGATAAAGCCAATACCCGGAAACATAGTTGATTTCCAAACGGTCGTTACTTCCGTTATCGCGACTCCTTATGATTTTATCACAGGCACACGCGATCTTGCTTATCTCGAGAATTTCTAATCAGCGTCAATTTCCACAGTAATTTCCTCTTGGAGTGTTCACACGTCGTTATGATTGACGCGTTATCTTATTGCACTCAGATTTCTTTTAAGAAATTAAATTTTAAAGTGAATACATACGCACACACATACATTCATACGTAGAATCACACCGAAGCGCTATGACTGACAGGCGATAAGCGACTTGATATTATCACTACGATAAGAGACAAAGTTGTAAAGCACTTCCTGAGACACGAGCAACGCGTTTGTACTTTCCGCACTTTGATTTTAAGTCTTTCTAATACAGACTAACGCGTCTTTTACAGCAGTTTCAAACGGCCGAGCTGCGCGCGATCTTTTCAGTTGAGTCTATGACTACTGAACGCTAACTGTCGGGACGTATCGCCAGAAAACCGGAATTTCAAGTCAAGATATTTTACTTCGTTGTTTACGAAACAAGCGTCGTTAGATGTGATTTCATAACAGGTATTTTCTCGGTGTGGCAACTGATTTGCATATCAAGGTTGTACGCTTATCATTGCATGCTACTTAACCGCATCTCACGCTTTATGAATGCGAAAACATGTATCTATTAATATGTATGTAGCGTACACTTGATTTACAATATCATTTAATTTTTATGCAATTCCAGATCCACTTTGATATTCAGTTTACTTGGTAGAATGTAAATGGAATTCACGAATAAACATTGTGAGGTTTCAATTCTTCTGTGAATTTCTATCATTCATTTAACTTCCGTATGCGTAGTCTCTTACATAGACAATGATAAATTCATGTTAAAATATCTTTGAAACAAT
This sequence comes from Odontomachus brunneus, assembly GCF_010583005.1. Lineage (NCBI taxonomy): Eukaryota > Metazoa > Arthropoda > Insecta > Hymenoptera > Formicidae > Odontomachus > Odontomachus brunneus. The sequence goes on along the minus strand of NW_022639610.1, from coordinate 473,029 downwards.
CACAGCGTACACATATGTAGAAACTCATAATGGGAAAAAAAATATTATTCCTTGATATCGCGATGTATTTTTGACTTACACGTTTCGATTAAACAATTTCCTCACTAAGTGGACAAATCGCACGCACCAATCAGTCTTTTGTCGTGACCTTTTACCGTCTGTCAATCGATCTGCATAGCAGTTCACACGCATACCTTATCGTTATAACTCGTTCCTTTCTTTTTATATCGTCTCACGGAAAGTCTGACGTTTGCGAGAAGACATCCTCCTACCCTCCTCATAATAAATGCACAGGTTATTATTTCGCGCGTATAACATTGATAGCGCTATGAATGTTGCATGGAGGGGTACACGTCCTGAACGCAGCTCAACGGGGGTGGAAACCAGCTCGCGTATGGGGATTGTAACGGGGGATGTTGCCGGGCGCATGCGTCGCCGCGGGAATGGTATTATTGATCTAAGAAGGGGGCGGATTGTGGGACCCTCGAAGACCAGCAGTGTGTCAAGGCGATCCCGGCACCCTCGGCCTGACGATATTCCAAGTTCGATAAGCGACCATGATCGCTACTAGAGTTTCGGAGTAATTCCTCTCTTCGTGTAAATACACTACATTGTTTTTCGGGGACTTGGGGAGATAGACGAAAGTGTGGTTACAGTATAGATTTTCCACGCGGAAGTACAGTTGTTTTATATCGAAACAATGTACTTTTATTCCTAAACGTTATTCCTTCCGGTGTTATTCCACGATTGAGTTGTAGACCCAGTAAGGCTTACGAGATTCGTAAAATATTTGTATTTGTTGTGGGCTAACACAGGTGATCGTCTTGACATACGACATAAATATCTAATTTGATTTACTGTGCGATTCTTGTGACAAAATTGTAATGTACACAATCCGAGGGGTAATCTTAACATTTAATCTTAACATTTAATTTATAATCTTAGTTCCAAATCAATTTTTCAATTAATCAATATTCATGATGCACGAATATGATGCATATATTGCGCGTAATTAAGAAATTCATTTTTGCAAAATGTTAAGACTATTTCCTCGGATTGTATATATATTTTACGAGCATATAATTTCGGGATTTACTAGTTGAGTCATATTATGAGAGTGTAAGACCCGTATTAATAGTAGTTGCTCAAAACTTTATGTCTTATGTGAAGTATTAAAATTTTTATTTAAAATTAGATCGAAGTTTTTAGTCGAATTATGTCCATATCTATATATGTAATCATGACTTAATTAAAAACTGCCTCATGTAACTCTGAATTTAAATCTAAGTATCTCACACTGAAAGAAAAATATAGTTGTCTTTGGCGTAAACTATACTCTTTTGTGATTTTAACCACAAAAATAGTTAGAAAAACCATTATTTCAGTAAGTGTTGTTAGAAAAATGGTTCTTGTAATTATTTTTTTGGTTGAAATCACAAAAAGGTATAGTTGACGCCGAAAGCAATTATATTTTTCTTTCAGCGCACTGGAGACGAGTTTCAAGTAATAACTAATTAATACGGATTTAAGTTTTCCATCGACTTCTTCAATTCGTAGATACAAGTCAACCTTTAGATGCAAAAAGACAGAAAAGCTCTCTGTTTACGTAAAATATAGTAGGAAAACTTTCTCTTTTTATTTCATTCTCGTGGTATCCAATTTTCAAGAAAGGCTCGATTACGTATCGGGCGCCCCGAGCAGGCGCCCGATATACACGCACCTAGAATCGACTATGTTCCCTGCATATGCATTCCCGTATGTAGCATTCGCACGAGTGTCTCTCCCCATCCGAAAGCAAATCCTTATCCCGCGGTCCCTAGGTCCCCCAGGCCACCATCCCAGGCACTCAAGAGTATTGCCGCTATTTTCTGTCTCGCGTATTACGCCGTGGCGCGCATTTCGCGATCTTCCCGGAATGCCATTTACACGCGACGTTCCCTTTGACATGTATCAATATTTATTTTGACCTACCAGTCGCTTTGCTGATCTTGCAAGGTTGTTACACTTATAATGCTTAACTCCTTGTATTTATTAAAAGATGCGCTACTTAGAAATCTAGATATGTAATCTTGCTCGTAGAGCGTGTATGAGCAATAACGCAAGAATGTTCTACTTTTTACAGTGTGTAATATAGCCAAAATTTTACATAATTAAGTAAATAGTAAATTTTTAAGGTAAAGTATTTGCTCGGCACATCAATAAAGGAGTGCTATCTCCATGCGTCGTGGTAAATTAAATTACAGCGACAGAAAGCAATTGTTTGAAGTTCGGAAAACTCGTTAATTCGCGCAGAACGTTAGAGTACGAGGTCGAAACGAAGTTACCCGACTCACGCATCAATTCCTGCGCGGCACAAAGCAAAAACACGCGGTACATTCGCACGTATTTCATTTGTATTCGACTGGAGGAAATGGCGCGGCCTCTGATGTCTCTTGCTGACGCGCCCCGAAAAACCTTTTCTACTCCACCGTCGTCTTTCCGTGGGGTCCCCTCGGCTTGCGGAAACTGATCTGAATGCGTCCTACGTATTTGCCAACACCCCCGCGCTACGTCTTTTCAGAGTCGGCCGTCGACAAGCACTCGCCGCCGCTCGACACGTTTCATCCCCCTGCGAATAAAAAGTCGTGTGTCCACGTGAGTTCACCTCGAGTTTGAAGGGAAATCTAACATTCGCTGCGAAATCGTCACGCAAGCAAGCGACATGGCTCTGTGGATTTAGAGCCGCATTCTCATCTGCCTGAAACACGCTTCTCGATAGTGTAACGCACTCACCGATGACATTGTGCGATTGAAAATTTGACGTTACATTTTTATGGTTTAAAGGGCTACTAAAAGCCGAGTAGTGAGACAATAAATTGAATTTATACCGAGTTATTGTCCGTATACGTATCATTATTATTGCATTACGTAACTTATTAATGACTCATCATTGTTTTATAATTGCAAGTCCGTGGTTGCACTCTCGCGATCGCATTGTGATCCCGCGGTGCCGGTTGCACGTTACGACCGTCGCATTCCTCAATGTAAGTCGCGTTTCATTAAAATTATACTCGCGACTTGTAATTACCGATCGGACTTGAAACGAGAGCGTCCTTTTTCCCTTGCCGGATTCTGTCCCCTTCGTTCGTGCTCGAGTATACCGCTCTGACAATGCTTTTAATTACCTGCTGCGGAGAGTTCGATGTACGGGTCGAATTATAGGCCCCGGTCTCCGCCGACGTATGAAACCGGCGCTACCTCCGATTGATGCCGGGCTAATTAAAGTGCACAATTAGAGGAGGAATGATTGCCAGATTCGTCCGCACCGACGGGAGACGTTCGTTAAAAAATCTCACAATTTATGTCCCACTGCCCTTGCCTCATGTATCATTATGAGCAAACTAAGAACTTGTAAAATTACGAACATTTAATTGCACTCACAGTTCTTTGTCTTTCTCTCTCTCTCTCTCTCTTTTGTCCGTTTCCATTTGAAAATCATCAACCATGTTATACGATGGAGTTTCTTTTGCATGACTTTGTATCGAAATTGCGCGCGGCTGAACAATTCGCACTTCTTAATTGTAGGGTCGTACTATTCGGTTGGAGTGTTGGTTTCTGTGCTTTTCACGGGAAATAAAGGAATCTGACATTTCTGCAGGCGTTCTCTCGGTTACGCTCATACATCAACGTCACTTAAAGTCAGGAAAATTTCTCTTAACAATTTTTCTCGCGAATCCGGGTACAAAAGAAATTGTCTGCAGATACATATATTTTTTTCGATGCAATAGCCATATAAAGTGTCACACGAATATCACATATTGAATACATGTAAACAATAGTTTTTTAAAAAATGTGCAAATATATTTTGAATCAAGAAAAGATAATATTTTACTTCATTCTGAATTAATTTACACGTTTACTAAATTTATTTTATGTAGTATACACAAATAATAATTAAATAATACCATGTCAATCTTTCTGATCGTTTTGTCCTAATAACTTGATTTAGGAATGAAGATGCGACAATTTTATCTCGTCTCGACATATATTCGAAATGGCGCTAGTAATGACTAAAATTCCGAACTTTTGGTCCGGGGTCACAGAATTCCCGAGATTCTCTTCTTTAATTAAATAACGACTTCAGAGACGGACGGAGAAATATGTTCAACTTCTGTTTCGATTGTTACATCGCTGATTTCTCGTGTAATTAAGTACTACGCGATAACGCTGATGTCACGAATTTATCGTATAAAATATTTCTGCGACATTTCTAATATTTCTTAGACAGCCATGAAAAGATTTATTCGCATTATTCGCGTCAAAAATTGATTAATAAATCAAATATTAATTTCACGATAAAAATTCTTGAAAAAATGTTGCAATATTTTTAACTATCCAAGTTCAAATATGAGACTTGAGGGACGATTGATGTGACGCAGACGGAACGGTAATCGTGAAACGTACAAAGTATTGATTTTTCGTATTTGTCAGAACACCGATGTATAGGCGTGTGGCGAAGCTGTCACGTTCGACTACAACGTATCCCCTCATTTCCGATCGTCGTAGTATCCCCGTACTATGTAGCAGTGTATCCTCGGGATATAGTATTCATGCAAAAAGGATGCGTGGGTGGTTCGGTTCGGCGGTCCGTGCCGGCCACGCGTACAATCTCCGAAAAGTGCAGTATCGGGAGGAGACTTATGAGGGCTACACGTGAATACAGACCATTATTCCGCGCGATAAAGCAATTTTCTCGCACTCACGAAATTATGTTTCGGCTATTTAGCATCGGTTAGATATCGAGCGGAGAGGAGAGTCAAGAAAAGAGAGAGAGAGAAACGTGAATTGCGAAATAAGAAAAAAGGGAAAAAGAAGAGGAAAGACAGAGAGAGAGAGAGAGAGTGAGAGAGGGAGGGAGGGAGAGGGGGGAGGAAGAAGGGAAGGATAGAAAATTCCAGTAGGGAAAGCTCGATGAACTACCGCCAGAACGGGCGAGCAAACGGAAATGGAAACTTCGTCGATAAGATCGTTGTTGCTGCAGTACGAAACGATTCGTTATCGTCACCGATCGATCACCGCGCTGCTTTTTAGAGTCTACTTTAATCTCGCGCTCCCAGCCAGAGGAACTATTCATTCTTAAAACTTCCTCGCTTTACCAGCGATTAAAGATCATCGGAGTAATTTCGCTTGCGCGACAATTTAAGAATTGTGCCATGATGCTTCAAAGAAATGCATTACATATTTCTTACGAGATCTCCTTTCTCGATATTTCTCCCGTCCGATGTTATCATGTCCGTGGAGATATCGTGCATTTTCGTTATTCCGTCCTACGGTAAGCGTGCGAGTACATGCCCTTCTTCTCCTCTCACTTCCTCCTCTTCTCTGAGAAGTAATCACAATATGTATGAGAGGCGAGAAGACAGAAATCCGTCGAGATACGAAGCTCACATAGCACTCAGTTTTCTCATTGGAATTGCAACTAGTTCGCCTCCATGGCGAACTACATACATTATACCACACCTACCCCGTATAATTTTAGGCAAAAAGTCAGGGTAGTACGTTTGTCGAAAAGTTTTCTCCTCCGAATTAAATAAATATCTTCTTCAATGTTCTTTTTTTCTCGTTTGAAACAAACACGATCTTGAAAAGTGTCAATTAAGCCGAGACGCGAGTTCAATTGTATATTAATGAAAGGGATTCACCCTTTCTTGTCTGCTCGTTTAATTATTCAACTTACTTCGCTCGAAGAGAACACGAGTAAGTCACTTAAAAATTGTTCGATCACATAGACCTCGCTCGACTTTAAACGTACGCTGCGTGTATCGATCCTCATTCGTAATCTTGGACATTCCCTCTCCGATCTCGTACGTTTATAGTGAAAATAACCGCGACCATGTTTTAAAAACGATAAAACGTATGTACGGAAATGCGAAGATCCAACGTTCCGCGAACTACCCCCGTTCCCATAAATATGGAGTTTGGTCGAGGGGCGGGCTAGGTGGGACGAATAATATCCGTCGTGTTTTCCTTAGCTTCGTTGAATTATTATACGATTCATGTTTCGAATTGACTTACAAAATATAAAAGCGGAAAGAGCGCGCTGTTATTGTACGCCGGGGGATCGCGAGCGATGGGAATATAGGCGGGGTGATATACCTCCGAGGCAAAACCGTGTGTTTTTACAGAATTGCGTCCGCGATGCTTCGCCGTCGTGAATGAACATCGCGGAAATGTGTATGGCGAATGAAGCTGCCCTGAATTACCAGCGAGCGAGGCCGAACTTAATCTTGAAATACACGATCCGTAAAACTATGAGTTCTAAAACTTAAACTTATATCACAATACATTGCGATAGTGTGTAATCTTGTTAACTGAAAACGTATCTAAAAACGTATGAATATGAGACATAAATTTTTGGCTATCGTTCAACCCCTTTACGTTAAATTCAACTAGATACAAAGTTTATTGAATTATACGCTCGAATCAAAATCATCAAAGTTCGACTCGAGCATAAAATTCGACGCAACTAACGTCGCCAAGTACACGTCCCAAAATCTTCTTTCACCTTTGCGCGAGCCCTGCCGAGAGAGAAGGGAATATAGGCACATATGAGATCAGATTCGACGATCCTTCTGTCCGGTTGATCGGCTTCCTGAGTTTCAAGGAGAGCCAAAGCTGGAACCAATAAAAATGCCCGGCATTCTCCAGCTCTTACGGCTCATCCGCCGCTCCGTTCGTGGACCTTAGCACGCGCCTCTATCTCTTCCACCCTCCTCCCTTTCGGGCCTCCCTCCCTTTCCATTCCTTACCTTTTCGTTCTTTCTACCCGAATCTTCCTCCCGCGCCGCGCTGTACCTTCCTTGTCCTTTCTCGAAGCCCATCAAAGACTAACCAAATATTTGGCAAGGTCCTCACCCACCCTCCAGAAGGAGGTGGTGATGATGGTGGTAGTGACCGCCCCGCGCTTTAAACGTTACTGTTTCACCCTACACGGGAAACGGGAAAAGTGTGAGCCGGCTGGAAACTCTTTTGTATCAATTCCAAACTGTCGCAAGACGAGATCGAATGTCGTGTTGGTTTTCTCTTTCCCTCTCATTTCTTCCTCCTTTTTTTAACGATACGCTTCTTTTGCGGACTGTTCTGGAAGTACGAGGAAGTAATGAGAAATGTTGAGGACTGAATCACGCTATATTTACAAATAATCATATTTATTGTAATATTATGTATGGCAGTTGCATCTTTCTTTTATTCTTTAAAATTCTTAAAGAATCTGAACAATCTTATTTCCCTTTCTCTTTCTTCTCTTATTTGATGTCTATTGAAATACGTGGGACATCATCGATTGATCTCTCATTAATTAAACACGGCGACGGTTTATGTTGTCGCGTTCGAGGCGAATATAAAAATACAGCGAATCGATCATGAAAGAAGAAACTTGTGGGATCAGGAAAAAGGTCAGCGCGAGATCGACTCGATGGGGAACGTGTCGATCCGATGATCCCCGCGTAGACTTGTCTTCCTCTTTGCATTTTGTTTGAAATGTTCTGCATAAGGCGTCTCATCATGAATATTCATACGATGGTGGATGAAAGAAAGAAACAGAGACGGGAGAACGAGGTGAACGGCGAAATCGACAGGAGAATTTGTCGATAAGAAATCGAATCCGACCTTCCTTTTCTTCTTTGTAATAGCATCGGCGTCCCATTCTTCGTGATCGCAGTAGCAAGAAGAAGAGCGTCGATTTGAAGGGCGGTTTACGGTGTCGAACGTGTCTGCAGGTCGTCGACAAATTTGTACCATGTATCGTGTTCATTTCTGGTGTCCACTTTGTCTATTCACTTTTAGTAAATTTACATCCCGCTGTAATTTGTTTTTCAGACAATTAATCGTGGCAATTGTAAAATTCGTCTGTCTGCATGTGGAAAATAATTCCGCGATCGATTGATTTATTAGCAAAGTCATTGTTATTCGTATGTGTTTATAATTTGCGGATAGATTAATTATCATCGACACTTCCCTTCCTTTTAAAGTATCACTCGCGATATTTTACGATCATTCGCTAGTTTCGAAAACGTAATTTGTGTCGCTAGAAAGCTGGACGTATTGCTCCTCTCCACGCAGAAGTTGTAACGAGGGACCCGTCTTTCCTCTTCTTTCTTTTCTCGTCCCCATCTCCATCCACCGCCTGGATTCACCTTCTTCTCCTTATTCTTCTCAGCATCCTTCTCGTCTGTCAGCATTGCCTTCGTATTGGTGGAAGCGCTCCGGACTCGCGACAGAGGGTTCGTTAATGAGCAAATATAGGGTGTCCATTAAGTTAGCGACAATCGATGCATTGTACAATCCCTCCGTAAATCCAACGGTATTTACCGTCAGTGTGGACTCGCGCAAATTTTCGATCAGCGACAAACAATACATCGGTAAGCAAGAAAACATGCAACTGTTTTTACATATATTTTTCATCATTCTTGAGGCAATTGATTTTATTTTATTGTCTAGATTGTACAAATGAAAATTTAAGAATTTTTTATATATTCTTGCTGTGTGTAAATCACGATTTATCTACCTTTAAAGCAATTTTACTTGCCATTATCTCTGTTTCCACTCGCGCCTAAATATTCCATATTATCTAATGTTACCTGACGTTCGATTATTATATTGACGTAAAAAGAGGAATCGAATTAAAAGAGCAAATTATTCACTCACACACATCGCGTGTAATTATCGTCGCGCGACACAAATGTTAGTCGCAAACGAGACTGTTTCAGACGTTCGTGGGAGGTTCGCTATCGTGCTTGGCGACGACGATTTGCGGACGTGCCGAGTTTTGAGAGACGCCCGGCAATGACCAGCTGTTCCTTTTTAAGGCAGAAAAGAGCTCTTTGACTTTCTACCCGCCGATACGACTGGAGGCGCATTCAATTCGCTAACGAGCGGCCGTGATTAGCCGGCCACTGTCCAAGGGTTGCCTATCCCTCCCCATTCACCCTCTCATTACCCGCGAGCCCCGGTAATTTCACGGGACAGTCGGTCTAAATTAGCCGGCCAGTTTATACGGCGGGACGTTCGAGGCATTCCTAGTGAACCTGAAAAGCCGTCAACTCGAGCCGCACGCCGCGTCGATGTGATCCGATTTCTTTGTCGATCGGTCCGCTTTATACTGCGGGAGGCCTTGATGCGGCTGGAACCAATCGCGATCAATGCCGCAATCTTTACATATTCTTCGTGAAACTAGTTTAAGGCTACCTAAGGACGGGGTGCGTTGTTAAAAGACTGCTTTTGCAATGTTTAACACAAATACGTTCTAAGCTCATTCTCGTCTTATACATATTAAGCGTAATAAATATAATAAACATGCAATTGAAATGTTTCATATTCAATTAAATAATCTATAGATTTATTTTATTTATATAATTATTCACAATTAGAGGCACTTGTAGCTAAAAGGAATAATGGGCGGCCAAACAATTATTTCGTTCAGAAAGGCGCCTTTGAAGAGATTGTTCGCAAATCGTAGCGAGTTTCGGCGAATTGTAACGAACGTAAGCGACGCTCACTTCAGAATTAGTCTTGGACGTTAAGCCCGGGGCGAAAACGGGTAAGGACAGAGAGGGTGGGTAGAAAAGATAGGCGAAGGGTGAAGGTAGCGGAGGGACAAACGGAAAACGAAAGAAAAAAAGAGCAAGGAGGAAAGTGTTCAGTAGATTGCTTCTGATAGATAATAAAGAGGGCATTTCTCTAAGGGATTGTGCTGCAGCGCGATGGTAACGGCGCCGTGTCTGACCGCTGACAGATATTATAAGTAATTTTACTGAGGAGAGAAGAAAGAGGAACGAAATTTGAGGGTGTGAGCAAATGCGACAAAATTACGAAGAGAAAATGCGAAGAGATTACGCGCATGCAATATGACACTTGTAACTACACTCCGCTATTAGATCCTTTTCATTTCCGCGCAGAAAGAAGAGTCCGTAGCTTTGTTTGGCAGATAAAAACGGATTGCAACATTGCATTCGAATCTGCGATACTTTGCGAGTTACAAACAGCCGGAGATTTAAAAGTTTTCACGAGTTAGTCTCTTGCGTAAATTTAATTACAGAAGTGTTTACAATGCTAATGTATTAAAAACTTCGTGGCCACGAAGTGAACCGCAAAGTCGCGGTCGAGCTTCTGCGATTTATAGGCATAGCTACGATACGCGACTAGTACGTTTCTGAATTTGTTTCTATCTTCTGCAAGAATATCGTGTCATCAGACGTTAGTGATAGAACGTGTCGTCGTTAATAGCCCGGGTGTGAGTTTTAACAAAGCCAGGGTCGGATCTGCGTCAGTAGGGATGGAAACTGGCTGGGGGAGCGCTTGGATCGCTGGTGAGCACTGATAACGCGTGCCTGCCGGTTGTTATGTCTCTCGAGAATCCCGTTTTTGCCGGAAAAGGCGGGATAACTAGGCAGGGAAGTGGGGGCAGTTTAATTAAAAGAAACCTCCTCGTTCGAGGGCGCGAGATCGTAGCACAAACTCCAGTTACGGTGGGGCGCGAGCGCTCTTCTTTATGACGGGTCTGCGAAGACCGATGTACATCTGCGCGTGTGAGATAGGCCTAAGAGTCGTATTATTGAGCGATAGAAAATTGCCCGCAGAGCCAGCTCCTTTGATAGGACGCGAGCTTAAATCTTTAATGTCCGCACTTCAGATCACTTTCCTCTTTTTCGTAAACTTTGCCTCGTAATGCTGGAATTCGTAAGTACAGTTGCGAAACGTACAGTTGCGAAACCAGATTCATCCAACAAATAGAAATTGAGTGACGTCGATTATATTAATTAATTGTTGTAATTGCTGCGAGACGAATCGGTGTTAACAACAGTTTGCAAGAAATTGCCGAAATGATGGACGCGCTTCGCGTTTATTCGGAAAGTCGTCGATAAAATGCAAAAACGTCGGCGAATTAAAAGCTAATAAAGGAGCAGCGAACGCTGGCAACCTGCTTCCGGAGCGAAGAAATTGCTACTTCTTCTCAATGCTCGCAAATCATTTCTAAATCGAGAAAGTTAGCGGACGTAAGTTCGAGATATATTTTTGCGGTCTCGTACACGTAGCTAGTTAAACACACCGATACATACATATATACATACACACGTACATGCGTGTATACGTTAACCAATATACTCGCGCAACTGCTCGTCATGTGTCCCGAATAAACCGGCGAGCTCTCGACACGCTCCGGGATGAAACTATTCGGGAGAAAGATTGCAGAACTCCGGCGGAACTCTCGTGAACATAATTTTGGTATTGTTTGCGGGGTCAGCTATTATGGATTCCGCAAGAAGCACAAGAAGACGGTATGTGCCGAAGTATAACTGTAATAACCGAAATTACGGCCGAATATCACGGCACGAGATATCGCGTTTCGAGAAGTCGGTTCGTCTCTTCAACTCGAAGTAAAGTTCGCCATTGAATTTATTACGCTATATGAGGGTGTAATTTTGAGCTCGAAAGCGATAAATTCACTCGTGAACATAAAGAATAATTAGTATGATACACTGCTTTTATATAAAAAGTTATCGCGTTGTCTTGGGAAATTTAGATAATGGAATATTAGACGTGCAAGCTGAAATATATAACACATTGTAATACTATAATCATGTGTTATATATTAATAATATGATGTGTAAATCAGAGAAGAAAGAATTATATAACGGCAACAGAGGCACTAACGGGACGACGAACATCGCGTTACAATATTGTAGCGATCGTTTTCGTGCACAAATGGTGCCCTAAACGCGCATGTTCCCCGGCTCATTAAGCAAATGGGCCTTAAAACGCGCGATAAAAATCACCCCAGCGTAACATCCACCTCAGCTGTATTAGCATAAAGGGTTAGTCGGTGCGCCCCTTATGCATTACAATGAGTTTCACGCGTGTTAGCTCGAGTAACAGGTAGGCCGACAGGTGATTCTTTCACGTAACGTAATAATGGATCTAGTGTACCTGCAAGCGAGCGAGCAAGCGAGGGTCTGATCCCTATGAAGGGTTGCGGGGCATCCTACGATGAGTGAATATATAATTTCCGTTTCGTTATAACGATTAGACATGCGCTTTGCTTGCGGTATATTGATTCATAATTGCTCAAATGACTTTTCAAGATTTTCCGCCACGCTCTTGAATTTACATTATTTATAGAGCGCGTTTCTTGTTTGGAAAATAAATTTTATGCACCCATCTTATGTGTTTCCCAGATTTTGACATTTTCTATGGTTACTGTGTAGCGCGATTTCCTTCCTCGATATCTTCTGCGTCTGACGATTGTACTGAATTACCGATTACTTAGCAACTGCACTTAATCGTGCGGAATAACGATAACCATAGTAATTCGAAGGGAGGAGAGTCAGCATACTGGAATCATTTGTTACGACTTTTACTTTTACGCGACAAAAGCTAGTTTTTACCGTCATTTAAATCTTCATACTTAGTTATACTTTGGTATGCGTAACAAATATGAGGAGCCTTCAACACAAAAAATTTCTAAAAAAATTTTGAGACTGAAATATACAAGTACGATGGACGGATCGTATCTTTATTTTTCCTCGATATTTAGAATAACGAGCATTGTCTTTATTTTTAATCGCGACGCTGGTATACCTCGAAGTTGACGCCGCAGGATATTCCGGCTGCGAACATCGGTTCTCCGATTTCATTCCCGTAATCCGTTCTTAAGCAGCGTTCTCCCTTTTTTACGAGGCTCTAGCCTTCGTTCACGCTAGCCGGTCGAGATAACGCCAGCTTTATTATAGATTGACCCCGGGCACTCGACCCCTACCTTCTTCTCCAGCCGTTCTCTCTCTCTTTGTGTCTCCCCCGATGTCCCTGCCGGCAACCCCAGGGACTCTCCCGTCCATCTCGAGTCCACACCCTTTGGACCATTTATCTCGATCGTTTGCATCGAACGGAATCACCGAGCTCACTCATCGCCACGTCGCGTCGCTTACCTTCTTATTACATACGCGCGATATTAAAATCGCTCGGTACACCGAGCCTGTGCATTGCTTATTTGTCTCTCGTAATATACCGAAATTTATCCGACGGACATATTTATTATTTTTTTTTCACGGATACAAACAGCTTTGGAAAAATACGTCTGCTCAAGTAGTTAAATGACAGATATGGCAAACTCGAGAGGAAAGTAGAGAGAACAGCAGTAAAAATTGAACGTAAAATAAGAGTAAATTTGAAGACACAGCCTACAAACATCGAAAATATAAACGCGTCATTGGCGTTATTGAGGATCGAAGCGTGGAAATAAGCATTTCCATCGTGTCGTGGTTCTAGGTGGGTAGTCGGGCAGCCGAGTAAGAGAATGTAACCGAGGAAACGAGCGCTACGCGCGGGATCGAAGCAGACGCGAAGAAGGGTGGAAAAGCGTCGTTCCTTACCAGGCGCGCCGCGGGAGAAGAGGGAGAGAGAGGAGGGCACGGGATCTCACCCCCTCGCGTTCACTCGGTCGCTCGCACAGAACCGGTGGGGGATTGCCGTGTGGCAATCAATGCCGTTGAATTAACGCCTGGCTGCCCGTTTGTGGGAAAAGTAAGATTAAAAGAAAGAAGGAATGGACGCCAACTACCCCGCAGCGCGAGCGAACGAGTAAGGGAGAACGGCAGGGGGAGAGGGAGGGGGAGGGGAGGGGGGCTGGGCGCAAAGCATGTCTATAACGCCGGCTCTGCAGTCGCCCTTATTTTGCTGCTCTCTTTGCCTTCCGCTTGACGTCGCGGGCCTTCGCGTCGTGTTCGTCGTCGTGGACGTTAACGACATTTTTATTTTTGACGGATGTGCGCGCCTGATAATGGGGAGAGAGAACTTCTTACCTTGTCGGTATGCTTTATAGCTCGCTCATGTAAAATTTATTTATTCTTTCAGTGTCACGCAAAATTTTACGTCCGCGTTAATCCGTACACGAGGTTTCTCCCTTGTATTTACTAATTAAGATACAGGAAACCGAAAAAATAGTACCTGCTTCGTGTCTTCGAGTTCTCAGCAATTGTCTTCACATAAATATGAAAATAAATTAACTTCATAAGATTAATGTTGATTAAACGCCGTTGATATTCCGGGGATGTTAAGAGGATCTCATGAGGGACCTGAACCTTACTTTAGAACAGAGCTTAAGCTCCTTGGATGGAAGAATGTTTCGATCTTCTTGCCTAGACCCTTCGGAGTGGAGTAACCGCGAGATATCGGCTTATCGGCTGCTTTGGCAGACCGTGTACGAGGAAACCGCAATGTTTATTCTCGCGCTTATTCGACCGATCTATCTACTTGCAAGTGTTCTTACAACATAGCATATAAACAGTCTTTTTTATAACTAAGTAATTCATAAACAAGCCTTGATTAGGTCTCATTCTTACTTATTGACAAATAACATTTTTAATAGGCTCACCAAGTTTTGCAGCACATGACAAAATGCACGATAAATTCGTTACTCGTGGAATTTTGCGATAACCACAATTCAACATTTGTCGATATTGTCGATTAAAGAATCAACAGTTCATCTCAGGTATATCTCGAGACGCGTTCAAGGTTCGAACCTGCGTACGTATCGGTCTGTTGCGATGAGTAGCCGAGTAATTGCAGGCGGGGATTTTTTTCGCAAACGCTTGAGGCACGCAGTATCGACTGCGCGCGCGATAATATTTCTCGGGCTGATATATGGTCGTGCTTTATGGCTAACACTTTTCTCCCCGCGGATCCGCGCCGGGTAGATCGTTTTCCAGGCGCGCTGGAAGCTCGTCTCAATCAGAGAGGGACTCGCTACCACCCGCCGCGTGATTGGTGGTAGCGATGGATCATTTTTTAAGTCTCACTGCCTGCTCCCTCCCGATAAGGGCGAGTCTTCAGGATCGGTCTCATTCTAGAGTGGTCACGACGGTCACGAGGGACGGACTGGGAATTAACTTTAAAGCCTCGTCATTGGCTGCCTTATTTTATCCCTAGTCATTTTGCATGCGCGCATGTGCGTTTGCAACCCTTTGCCGAAGGATTCCTCACCCTTCACCCAAACCTTCGCTCCAAACCTTCACCCTTCTTCGATGATACTCAAAAAGAGGTCGGTGCCGCTTTCCATTGGCTGATGCATCTGTTTAGACGATAGTGATTAGATTTAGATATTTTACGGATTAATAATATAGTTAACTTATATGTTTGTGTTATATATTTGTTTTTGTAATAATAAATATGTGTGTGTGTGTGAAGCGAAAGGAAATTAGTTTTATGTACTTCTTGACTATCTAAAATTATTTATGCTTTGCGGAGAAGTGTATGGAACCCTTTACATTTTGAAGCGAGTTTATTGGCCAAGAGGAACCTTCTCACTTTGCATACATCTTGCGCATGTGCGTGCGCGCCCTTTAGAAGGGTGGAACGCACCCTTCCTTTTTGTAATTTAAACCATGAAGGGAGTTTCTTCCTCCCGAGACATTTGATTGGTCGATCCTTATTGTAAGACGTGATTCGTTGTACGTTTTCAACCCCTAAAACATCAAAGATTGTTCAACACACTAATTCTACAAACAATTTTAAGATATAAAAATGTTGAAAATTATATAATAATATATAATATTATATATATATTTACAAATTTCAAATCGCCATTTATTTGAGATATGTATCTTTGTTTCTCTAACACACATATATTTTCTGTTACTTATTTTTTTTAATTGCGCGATTGCAAGATAAAACCTTGTTATTACGGGATATTGATTGGATTTGATCATACCTTTCGTCACGTTCTTTCGCATGAGACTGCGCTAATTCCGACTGCCTTTGCTGTTGTTGCCATAGTTACGACGCGAGAGGACGTCGTCGGAGAAAATTGCGGGGGTTGCAATAGGGGTGGGCTTACGGGTGGTTAATGAAGCCAAATCCGTTTAGGATGAATACCGTGGGAGCGAAACGAATCGATGGTTCGTTAGATGGTTTGCATTGAAATGATAACGCGCCGCTCCCTTCTGCGAAAACGTTTATTTAAACGTTTTGCGGATGAGGAATTGTAACAGAAAACAGATTTGGGGGGCAAATTCTGATAATAATAGTAGAGAATAATAATACGAGTATCTACAAAACGAATCATGTATTAAATACGTTGTTAATTTCAATAGTACATACAGATTGTATATTGTTTTATTAAGAAATAATTTTATGTCATTATCATTAAGTATAACATTTGTAAATTTGTAAAATTGAACACAACATTCCTGTATCATTTTGCAAATCATGTACAATTTAGAGTTATTAATTGAAGAAAATTGGTGGATGATCGCGCATGATAATGTGCATCAATATTCTTTAATTAATAACTAAAAATTTACATGGTTATTTGCAAGATGGTACATAACTTTTTCGTTTATTTAGACCTAATATACATATATACGAGGTATGAAACACTTAATGTTAGACATCCTGTATTGTAATAAATAATAGTTATTTTTCTAATAATAATTGTTTAATTTATTCTTCGAGACTCTTTATTATGCAGTATTGATTTGTCGATAGACTGTATATTTTTCACACGGTTTAACCAGGGAAACAGGCCTTCAGCGCCTTGCGTGTTTGCGGGAGATACTCTACCAATTTTCACGAACACTGAGGGTGCTGATGCTAACCGAAAGATCGCGTGAGCGAGACGGAGGTCGTTCCAACCACTTAGGATTTTCGGTCGCCTCGACATATAAGTGCCTCCTATTTGCCGCGAAAAAGGCTGCATATTTTTCCACAATTTCACCAGACTTGTTATAGAAATTAGAAATAAAAACAGAGACAATTTAATAAATTGAATGTCTTTAAAAGTAAGCGATAAGAAATTTCTCATTTTCGAATAAAATCGTTCGCGTAATTTACGATTAATTAGCTATTTTAATTAAGAAAATCATTAGCTATTTTAATTAAGAAAACCATTTACACGTTTGATAATATCTTCTCTGAGTTACCACACGAAGTGACACCTGTCATCCGTGACAGATGAACTTTCGTTCAAAATTTAACTATTCGCATTTGGCGTGGCATTATCAATTCCTGTACCTTTCGCGATCGTACCCTCGTGGTAAACAGATTTTATCAGATTTGCCATCATTAGTGAAGAAACGCGGGGATCCCATAAGCGTTTCTTAACGTAAAAGTACGCAAATTTCTTAACCACGCGAGAAGAATGCCGCACAGACGTTAATTAAATATCGCTGCACGCAGTCTGAATCTATGTTTAGCGCGGGCATAATCAAGATCGTCTATCTGCCATATTTCCCTTTAATTTTCCACGGACGCGCATCGCGTTCCTACATAACGCGCTATGCGCTGGATAAGAGATCGCGGTTCCATCATCGACAAGATTTCGATGAAATTATGCTACTTATACACCAGCAGTGTGGCTTGTACCGCGACCATCCATAAATAAACATAAACAGACAGCTCTACTGGCATACAACATTTTTTTCGCCGTTTGCATATTACGATATCCTTATCGCCATTGACTTGCATTTTCTTCGAATAAATCGCGCCATGTCGGTAGATACGTATTATTACTAATGCACCAGTATAAACTCATTTTCTACTTTGTTTTTCCTAGTAAGTAGGCGGAAGCCCCTTTTATCTGCATTCGCGCCTCTTCAATTTTCCGCAGCTGGACGCAATACTATTTCTTGTAATTAGCGTAAGCGATTATTAACCGAACCGTTAATAAGAGATCGTTGCATAATTCGATATCATTACCGTGCGCTATATATATAATTGGCTGTAGTTATGCAAGAATGATTCAACCATGGAATTCAAGCATGGAATATGTTTCAAAGAAAATCAAACTGAAAATACGTGATTTAAAAAATATAGATAACACTAAGATATTTCGCAATTGTTCAAGCATGATGAATTTCCTTTTCTTTAATTCATTCACAAGCTTACCCCTTAAAAAAATATGTGTAAAAGCCGTAATTAATAAAAAATAGTGCAACTAATAGAAAATAAAATTCTATTTTCTAATTAATTTTAGACGTCTGTATGGCATTGAATCCTTTTCATATTGTGTAGAAACTATCCATTAGTAAAACACAAATTCAAAAATTATAATTTTGTAGGTTGGATAATTCTTATATAATTATGGTCAAGTAAAGAATGGTTTTTATCATAACAAGACATTGACATAAAAATATATGCAATCACGTTATATTTCTTTATTATGATCTGTTTTATATATTGCAACAATATTATGTATTATGTATTATGCAACACGTGATATATTGAACGTAACATATGTAGTTACACTTTTCTTTTGCATATAAACAGCAAAATTGACTTTTCGTTAAAATAAATAACAAAAGAGATTTTTAACACTTTGTTCAATATGTGATAAAATAAAAATTAATGTCAGCTTAATTTGTGAAGAGTGTAATTTAAATTTATTTATGCTATTTAATTGAGATTGATTAATCTTAACAATTAAAAATTAGAATTTATTAGATATAATATGATCGTCGTATTCTATCTTACTGTTCAAATTTATGAGATGAGACATGACTCGTTAAAAATATAACGGCTTGCTTCCTTGATATGATATCTCTTGTCTTGTATATTCCTTATGAATATGCGGAAACAGCTACTTGTTTTACGGTGTAACGTATTTTCCTGGCAGCCATCTCTAGATAAATCTCTTGGTTGTCATAGATAACAGCTACGCAGAGAGAAGCATTTATTATGACCAACAATGATTAATGTTAATCCCACTTTATAGCATAGATGTTTTTTTATAACTTCCAAGTTGCTATGCTTACATTTATTGTTAAATATCTGTTACGACATTGTTGAAGGTTACGAACATATAAAAATAACGTTAAAATATGGCACAGTAAAACATGTGACGAAATATTACTATTCTGTTACTAGTGAGTAAATCTCATAATAGAAAAGAAGTAATATATTTATTTGACGCACAATGATCTAATATTGAGAAAATATAACACTTTGAGAGAGTTAGCATTCGAATGAACTTGGATTCGTTAAAGAGTCAGGTCCGTTAAAGACCGAAACACACGCTATACGTTATACGCGCGATGATAGCCTGGTAATGTAGTAAACGAAATGAATGGCGTATTTAACCGGCTTTTAATAAATTTACCGCGGCAATTATTTTCCACTTTACGCTGCTACAGTCGGACGGGCTCTGTAGCCGCGCGCGCTCGGGTTTTCCCCTAATTATCCGCGAACAGACAGACCCGTCTGCCATAATGTGTGCCTCGAGATTTGATAAAAATCGCCTTCTCTTCCCCCGCCGCGCTGCGCTTGAGCGTATGCACTTTTACCGTACAACGCATCCTTACCCCCGTCGGCGTTTGCGCCGCGATCCGGCTCTCATCCGGATGTAAGTGTACGTCATTGCCGGCGGCCATATGAAAATGCATCTGCTAAATGCTATCGCGGTCGTCCATTAAGGCGAACTTTTATACGGAACGTGCGCGCTGCAGGGTTCCTTCGGCTTGCTAATTAAAGTAGCCGCATCGCCGAGTGCTAATGAGCAGACGCAGTCATAACTTAACTCGGCAATTACCGTTGCTTTATTGCGCTCGACGTCAACGTTATCAATAAATGCAGATCTGTTCGCGCGGGGATCGGAAAACGCGCGCGCGCGCGATCGATGGCTGGATGATGTTCTCTCCCGTGAACACGACGGTGAAACACACGACGCGCACGTGGCACGTTTGTACTTTTTAATTTCACGTTGGTAACGCGCATTAGAATGAATAATCGAGCGGACTGAGATCCGCGATGTGAAAGCCCGCGCGGACTCGACAATCCACGTATTCCACGAATAAAATCGCGTTCCTCGAGGTTTCTCTCTAACGCAACGCTCGCGATCGTGAGGTTTCTCGTAACAAGTCTGGAAAAACAAATTTATGCTTCTCCTCAAATAACTACTCCACGAGAGATAAAAATAATTTGCTTGGAAAAATAATTATCGCAGTTAATTTATTCTCAGTGACTGCACAATTTATTCCCGACAGCTTGCAAGATATCCGCAGCGCCGACTCGCAACTAATGCCTTTTCCGGAACGTAATATATCCACATTAAGAGTCGAATCCAGGTAGAACGTAAGCTAAAGAGCTAACCATAAACCTAAAACGACCACTGAGGAAGCACCGTGAAAACTGGACGGCGCGCAAGATGGTGGCTCACACGTGTTCATTAATAGCATACGTCGGTTCCCGCCGATGGAGCCGGTGGTGTTCCAGGGGCTTTCGCGCGAGAGAACCGTCCCTTCGGTCGCAGAAAAGTTGCCGGCAAGTAAAAGCACGAACATCGTCGCCTCGCCCGCAATTCGGAGTAACTTCGCTTTACCAGTCGCCGCTGCTGCCGCCGCGTTTCTGGCTCGCGGAAAATGTATCTATCCGTAAACTTGCTTCGGGACGTACAGGCGCTAACCACCCACCCACCGTGTGTGTATGTGGCGCGGCTATGTACTACCGGCACGGCGATGGGGCCGGCGGTTGTCGAGATTCGGTGCAAAAAAGTTCGGCAAACGAGGAAATCTCGAAAACTGCGACGGGAACTTTCTCTAACGATACCCGGCAGTATCATCGCGAGCTTAAACGCGGTTATTACAAGTCTCGCGCGCTGTGCTACCACCCGATCGATCGATCGCGACAGCGACTTGCTGTTGACAGCTTTTTAATAAGAAGCGAAGATATTTGCAACGGAGTTCTGTCGTGAAATCGAACTTTTATGCCTCGTGTTGTCACACTGACTTGATGTATCGAGCTCCTCTAAAAATAGTAATAAAAAAAATTTTAATCGACATAATATGTAATTTAATAGGAAATGTAAACTAGTCTTGTAACAGAAAAAAGTAGCGAATGGAAATGAAGAGAAATATGATTTTGAATGACTAGCATAATTTCTGATCTCATTTAAATGTAACCTCCTGAGAATCTATTCGAGCCAAATTGCTTCGCAATATATCTGATCCATATAGTCACGTCTTGCAGCGACGCTGCGTGACGAAGATTCCGAATTTCCAGCAGCCGGATAAACCAGCCGGCGGCACGAAATTACGACGAAAGGAAAAGGATAGCCGTAACTCATCCCTGCCCTGGAGAACGTTTTTAGGTCGCGTAGTAAGGCGGGGGTGTCTGGATGCTGCCGCATCGATCCGATACATCACGGGGGCATTTACATCCCCCCACCTGCCCCCGTCTTACGCTCTCTCCCGCGCTCTCTCTTCCTCTCTTTTTCCATCCTGAAGCTCCATCTCGGCCCTACGTCGCACCGCCGGGGTGGTTTCTCCCGTGCGGCCGCTTATGCCGCCACTTTCCTGGGGGCGCTTGCGCGGCTTTTCCTCCCTCTTCCCGACTCCACCACGTCTTTGCTACCAGGACCCCCTCGCAACCTTTCCTCCTCCTCTTCCTCCTTTTCCTCCACCTCCTCCATCTCTTGGTCGTACCGCTCGACGATGCAACGGCCATTGTCTACGCGTCAAATCTTTCCACCCCTAAGCGGAACGACACTCCGCCCGGTCGGAGAGGAGCGGTCGTTTACACAATTTTTGGGACTTCCGATCGTACGATCGAGAGCATCTACGACGGCGATGTGCTCGAGAAGAATGTCGCATCCGTCGGACGCGGGATGAACGAGAGTGACGATCGAGGGAGATTTGCTCGCGAAAATTTCAGACTTTCCTCCGACGCGCATTGGCGTTTACTCGTAAGAGCGACATCTGAAGTACTTTCTTTCGCCATGCGATTCTTTCCTCGCACTTATATGCATATGATCTTTCATGCGACCGATAAATTTAATCAATATCCAATATTCCAATATATATCTCCGATGTTTTTATATATTTTTATATATTTTTCCATAATATATAAAAATTTATACACGCACATATATTGCGTTATAGAGACACAGTACTGTTATAATGTCCTTATATTTTTAATTATCGTTGTTATTATTGCTACTGTCGCCATTGCCATTTCTACTACTATATTATTATTTGTTTTGGTATTGTTGCTAGTCTATTTTTACTACGTATGACTTTGCAGCTGAGGCGTAATGGATTTCATTGCGAGTAGTGTTCGTCTGATGCTGTTGTTTCTGCACAACAATCTTCGCCCGCTTCCACCGGGCCCGGGAAATCATGGCATTGTAATAAATAAATATGTAATGACGACACGCGCCACATAGCGCACGGAAAATGCCGATTCGCTGAATTTTTACGGATGCGCGCATGACTCGCTCGCGTCTCATCAACCGGTCGTGCGCAATGCGTGTTGTAACATCAAACAGACCGGGAGTTTTTCATTCTGATTGCTACGCGCCGAGCAATTACGAGATAGCATCGTGCGCGAGTATTTTTAACGGGGAACGTGAAATCGTATACGCGCTAGTCGCGGAAAAATGATGTCATGCATATACGAGTTTTCCCGCGGCATCGGTCATCAAAGTACCGTTAAAAACGCTTTCTTATCACCTCAATCCTTTCAATGTGCATTGTATATTTTATGCTTGATGTCGGTGTTAAGTGCCGTGTACGGTAAATGATTGAAATTACTTGTTTGTACAATTACCAGGGTATTTGTACCGCATCAGAAATTTCTAAACAACATCGTTTCAACTGAGTAATTTCGCCTTATGCATATTTACGACTTTCTCTTACGATACGATCCAGTTGAATTTGCCCCACCACGAAGGGCGAAATTCACGAATCGTTAGTGTCGTCTTATCTCACGAGGGATAGCGCACGGTGGTTTAGCATTTTGGGGGCGAATTATTGGAACTCGATTCAGAGACCACGCCCAAGATGATTCTTTAAGCGAGCCAGTATCAGGAAGCAGAAGGAGTCTCGGCTACACGAGCTGAGGAAGATGACGAAGAGAGCCAGGGCTTGGAAGGGTAGGAAGTTGGAAGGGGATGGCTCTTTGTCTCGGGGACTCGGATTCTGGAGATAGAGGCTAATTCCTGGCTGCCACCCCTCGAGGAATGTCGACCTCCACCCTGCACAAGCTCTCCTCTCGTCCACCTTTCCGTCCTCTCGTCCTTTTCCTTCGCTTTGCTGGGTACTTTGATGTTCCTAATTTGATTGAAGGAATCCGCCGTACGGATCCTAACTTCGTCTTTATTGATTGCTGTTTTGTTCAGCGTTCGAAAGACCAGCAGACGCGCCGCAAGATGCAAGCGATGTCTAATCCGAAATCCCTTCGACGGCGACGTTTAAATTCCGTTGATCACCAGCGCCATTGTTCGCCCCGCGCAAAAGTCTATACGACTCGCTTTGTTCGGCGCCCTGATGGAAAAAGCGCAGGACACAATGTGTACGACGACAAAGTCATGGGGATATCACAGATAATGAATTTACGGCTAACTTAATCCTCACACATATAACGATGAAATATATTATATAAATATAGAAAGATGATTGTGTGAGATTTACATTTTGAGATCTCGTGTGATATAACGGTAATTAGTCTTCACGATTTAATCGTAACAATAAATTTTTAATCAAGTGAAAGAAAGAAGGTAAATAAGAGCGAGTCGCGGTTGCTAGTGCGGGTATAAAACTTTATGGGAGGATAACAATGACTTCAACACAGTATCAACGCCCGATATTTTCCCGGATTTGTAACGTACGTGGTGAATCAACTTTTCACATCAGACCAAAGCCCTTTAAATCCTAAATTATTAATATTAATTAACTCCAATGCCCATCCTCAACAAATTATTTTAACTACGCATTTTATTTCATGATTCCTCTTTTCCACAGAGTGTTAATATTAAAGTCAAGTGATAAATTTAAATAAATTTTTAAACGTGCCGTAATAATAGGGAATAGATGCTTGCAGAGTCGATAACTAACGTAACGGCGCGTTATTCGTTGCACGTTCTAGATCAGCCGGAGACCGATTCTTTCCGACACAATTTTTCTCAGCGGCAGTCTTACGTCTAATACCCGAGGCAACTTATGCTAGCGACAGTTATTACATCGTAACTATCAAGACTCGTCGAAAATTCGTTTTGATTATATCGAAGTCGCTGGCGGCGTCCAGCGATCGGGCTTCTAATCTGATTCGAGCCGCTTATACGGAACCAAATGTCGATATCCACTCCGGCGTGGACTTCAACTTCCTTTTTTCCCCGGCTCGTCCCGCCTCCCTCTGGCCCGTAAGGAAAAAAGGAACGCTATCAGGAAACCCGATAAAGGGGGGTCCGCGAATTTTCTGCAAAACCGGAGAGACCTCGGCCGAGAGCTACGCCGTATCTTATCGTGAAGCAGACGTCCGCGGCAGAATCCCGGACTCGGGCATCCCATATAGGTACGTACCTGTATTATATCTGCGTCGTTCACATATCTGGATAGAGCGCATCATATTCCCCGTACCTTCTTCTACCTACCGCACTGTATCGATACGTCGTACGTATACGGACAGAATATCGTGTGCACGTGTATCTATATTATATTTCGCGAAATATCGAATGGACGTCGTATCTTCTCGTCGTCTCGAGCGGAGGCGCTGCGCTACAGGATATTCTATAGCACGACCCAGAATGTACGCCAGATTGCCGTCCTCGGAAGCGTCGTTTATGCGAAATCCCGATTGTTTAGGCTTTCGAAGAATGACGCGCGATTTGCAAAAGTGAAACGATCGAATTTACATGTCGAAAGTACGTAGAAGATATTCTCTCTTGAAATACGCGAATTGACGCATGGAAAAAAGGCTGTAATTGACAGATATTACAAGATAACAATTGTATATTCAGATATTTCAGATGTATATTTATATATACATATATATATACATATTTATATATACATATTTATATATACATAGATGTATATTCAGATGTATATTTATATATTTCATCATACTACAATTTCATTAATTTTATTAGATCTCGGTAATTATGACGAGGCTATTGTGCGTCCCGGAGCATAATCATCGTTGCCAATTAAGGAAATCATTTATGCTACGTTATCGTACCGTGTACTCGAATCGCACATGCATTCAGATCCGCGAATACACCATCAGCTTTGTACAATGCGCTTTCGAAGTACCGGATGGACATTGGCTTCTTTTCTTTCGTTTTCTCCTTCCTGTTGTGCAATGGACGGCCCGTATCTCTTTTATAATAAGTATTCGCGTGTATTTGTGCACGAAATACACACCGACTTGTACATATCAGCAAAGTACCCATTACCAGTATTCGAGCGGTATTAATCTGCTCGAGCTAATTGCATGTCGATTACAGTGATCGTAACGAGTAAGCCGATAAATACTGGAACCAAGTGAAAAGTTTCCGCTCGAAACGTTTTAGGCCGTGCGTGCGATATTGAGCGTTGGATAGTGGTTGTTTTGATCGATATAAAATATCGTCAGGTCATTTGCGAGATATTATTCTGCTTTATAACACGTGAGATTCTTCCTGCAATTTGCGAATTAAATTACAGGAATTACGTTAGTCCTTTGTAAGTATATTTTGATAACGTACTATTATTGAGACGCTTATGACTATTAAATTTTGCAAGATATTTATTTACTTTATATCAAATTTTGCACTAAACACTATACGTGTTTGCATCATGCAATACACCAAAACCGCGATGTATGAATACGGCTATTTTTAAACTGTCTCATGTATTTGTACTAAAAGAGATTTTAACATTTATAATATCGTATAGAAGTTGATCCGAATTATTGAATACATTTTTTTAACTCTAAAATTCTAATATCAGGGAGTCACATAAACTCTAAATAGGAGTAAATTTTAATCAACACATCTTCGTTTGCTCATAATTTCCGTAAAAATAATCAAAATTCAACGCTTTTTTTAAATCTGTATAAGAAACATTGAGATATATGAATATATTGATGTTTTTACGATTCAATAAAGCTGAAAAAATGATAATAAAAAAACAAAACACATATTTTTAAGGAGTGCTAGATTTGGAAAATTAATCTGGGTAAATTTTACCCATGTTTAGGGTTCTAGGATTAAAAGGCTACTATATTATGATAAGTATATCATTATGTTAATATCTGTTTTTCATATTAAAAAATATACAATAAGTTTTTATACCCCGTATAAAACGATCAAACGATGAGTCCATTTCGCTTCTCTTCGCTCGAATTTTGCAAAAACGGCCGCGGGCATGTCAGGCTGCGGTTGTCCCCGGGAACGAGAACGGTTGAGGATGGAGGGCGGCACAATGGTATTACTAATGATTTTACTTCGGGCAACCCTCAGGGCCGTCATATCGATACGATAGGATACCGCGATACGCGGGCAGAAACGCCGGTCGGGATAAACCAGGAACCGCCAAACCCTCCCCTTCCGTTTCTACTGATGGCGTAGAACGAAAGAGAGAGAAATAGAGAGACAGAAGGAGTCGAGTCGAGTTCAGGGGTTACGTCTACTTGATCGACCCTGGCGACTATCGATGATTTCGTTTACCTCAAATGGAAAAGAGCGAATAAAGCCACAGCAATGCTATACATTATAGTGCAATTTCAGCTCTTGAAACACGGATTCTCCTCTCTTCCCGACTAATTCCGCTGTACACTATTATCTAATTTTTGTTTTTGTCTACAGCTTTTCGAGTATTATAAAGCGTTTCCTGCTTATTAAAAAACGTGTCATAAGTTTTTATTATATTTAGATATCATAAAGGAAACGTGTTAAATCAATGATCCTTAATGTGCTATAACAAAATGAAGATATTTATTTTTCTGCTGCTTTTTTAAAAAAATGATATATAATAAAATGAAAAGAATAATTGTTATTCATTTATATCGAATGCACTTAATGCTGCATGATCGAGCAACTTGATGAAAAACGCAAAGGTGAATTTGTTAACATTGGCGAAAGTAATGAATAATTTTCATCTACAAGATGCTAGTATGACTGCGAGAAAGCCTGAGATAAACAAATTCGATTGTGCATCGGCTTGCAGAAGTTTCAAAAAGAAGAGAGGGACAACTGTATTTTCGCCGGCGTGTCGTTTTAGGGGCTGTTACATTCCCGCGAGGCTGCACAGGGTGCCTTACCCTCTCCGTACAGCTAAATGTCTACGTTCCTCCTACCATCCCGTCCCTCGTCGTGTCGCTCGGAAACTCACTTCGCCATTCCTATGCCGGAAAATCCCTCGCGGCGCTCACTCAATCATACGCTATTTGTGCCGCGACGACCACGCAACACACAATCGGCGCAAGAAAAAGGTGTCCATCGGGCAAGAAATCCACCCTGCCTGGTCCTGGCGTCACTCAAGATCTCAGTCTCGCACCCCCTTGTCTGTAATCGCAGTTTTGCTTCGACCATCACGAGACCACAGACTGGTCGCTGGAACGCTTTGCTGGAAATATTAATCGGAGACACTTCTGTCTATTTACTGATCCTAATTTATTACGCTATTCAACATATAGCCTGTATTTGTCAAGCAACTATCCCGTTTGTATGATTTGTCAAATATAAAAGTAAAAGATAGATCGTTGAGAGCACGCTGAGGCGAATATTGATAAATTCCATGCCGTATAGTTTTGTGCAACGTATATCGGACTTATACATTATGTGCAAACGTGTAAGATCCGCGATGGTATTATCGCTCTGAAGGGTAATATTATTCCGTGTTTAACACAATCAGAATGCTCACTTACTGCTGGAAAAAATGGTAATTCCCAGCTCCATAAAAAATATTATTTATTTAATCCGACACGCTCGCGCAAAGGAAGCGGAACGTGTTTTGCCGGCTTAAATCTCGTTGAGTCACTACCGTTAAGTACGATTAATTATTTTAAGCTTTCCACTTCACGAGCATTGCGCAGGATCCATTATCTGCTTTCCGCAATCAGCACGAACCTTGCACGTCATTTGCATTTCGCATATTCGCAAAGTTTTTTTGATATCTCCCGATATATTCGCACCTATCCGCGAGCTGCAATTATAATCGATCTCGCAACGTCTGGTGCGTGACGCGCCGATGCCAGATACGCGGTACAATAATTTAACAGCCATTTGTTTGACGTCCGTTCGTTGGAGGATACCTGACTATAAGTATGCAGTTGATCTTGGTATCGCGCCTTTAATGAATTTCTTATTGCAGAGAAATAATGACAATGAAGATGCTCCAATTATTAAAGACATTGTTCTATTATCGAGAGTCTCGCAATATTTCTATATGCGTGTTGTGATTTTTATCTCTACATGTTACGTATCCAGACGACACTGATATAATAATAAGATTTTTAATATATCGTATGAGGAACGATAAAGAGTTAATATGAGATATATCGCGTAGTGTAAAATTGCACGTTGTACGCTAACCGTAGCACATTTATCGTTAGTCCAACCATCTTTTCTCTCCATTCTCCCACAAAGCATCCTCCAGCAACTCCCCGCGACGAACAATGTCTCTGTTTTCCGCTTCTCCCCCGCCGCGGAAACCATTTTTATTCGCCGCAGTATGCGCTTCATAATCTTTGTCGACTCCTCGAATGTCAGACTTCTTCTTGTTCTGACCGCACATCCTCCTTCCTCGAGCCCGTTCCTGCAACCCCCCTTCGCCGAATGTTGCCTCGTTTTCTTGCCAGAGTTTCTCCTCAGGATAGAGATCGCCTTTGTGCTTCCATCGACCTCGGTTGACAGGTGGAAATGGACGATTAAACGATCGACAAACCCGCCAAGAATTGTCTCGAAGCGTCGTTCAGTACGTCCACAAAAAGTAGTCGCATTCAAAACGAGGTGTGTTTTGTAACTCGCCGTTTACGTCTGTAATGTTAAAAGAATGCCACGAGAGAAAGAGGCAAACGAGCTACATTTGTTCGCAACGAACGTCGCGAACCAAAAGTTTCTCTTACTATATTATCAGAGCGAGCATGCCAACGTTTTTTGAAATTTCTGGCAAGAAGGATTTTAATTATTGGCCTGTTACCAGTTTTCTGATAAAAAAATACGTTGACAGTTACTCATCTCTCTTCGATTTATTCAGTTTTTTAATTATTAACGTATGCTTTGACAATGAAATAGATTTTTGCTCCACAACAGAAACGTTAGTTAATATTTGTACTAATTTTATTGCCTATATATTCCTAAAAATAAAAGCTTTGAAGAAAAATATTAATTTAAACCTAATGATATATTTACCCTTATAATTAATGTTATGACTTTGACTTTCTAGTTTTGTATTTTCCTTATTCTAGAAAATTCGTAGAAAATATCTTAGAATATATATACATCGGTACAAGGAGAGGAGACAGGCGAGAAGGCGATGAAAGGAAAAAGGAGGGTTGGGATCGAGAAAAGAGAGGAAGGGGGTTGAAGCTAAAAGAGAGGAGCGATTATTTATGGGGCGGTTGGATGGTGGTGCGTCCGTGCCATGCATAGACAGTACCTCGTTCCGGTCGGCAAACGAATGGCTCATTTTCCGTCCGCAAGCGTACGGAAATGCCGCTCTCGAGCGGCATTTCTTAATATTCGCCGATATCGGGAGATACCGGGGTAAGCCACGTTTCCATAGAAACGCAATGTCGCTGTGTGTTCAGTGACCGAGCAGTGACCGTGCAACGATCACGCTCCGTTGGAACGCGGCATCTCGTACGAATGCGCCAATTTGCATCCCTTTAATTCGACTAATGTTAACTTGCACACGAGTTCGCAAAGATCTTTGCCAAGCGCAGAATAAATAATGAAATATTTCGTGGTTAAACTCGACACGCATTCACTGTCATCGGCAATCGCGAGGCATGAGAATAATATCAGCTCCACATCGAGAAGAATCGAAGCAATTTGCCAAAATAACGCGTAAGCGAGCACACATCCCGCGCCGTTACATTAAATCATACACCAAAGTTCCAGATTTTTGTGATCAACGATGACGTTGAAAGCGCGAGAGCTACGTCGTCATCGTCGTCATCGTCGTCTTCGTTGGAATGGAGGTGCCGGGTTCCTCTTCTGACGGAGTCGTCGGGAAAAGAGAGAAAGAGGAGGGAGGACGGTGGCGGGACGGATGCAGCTTTTCAGAAGAGCTTTTACGAGTCGCATATGTGACCGCCATCTCCTTTATCCCCCGCTTTATATTCCTGGCACCGTGTTACATCCCTCCTACCCTTCGGTCGCCGGTTTCTTCGTACAACCATCACCTCAACCCTCACACCGAGTCGTTCCGTCACGGGGGCAAAGGGTGTCGGGAGGAGCTCCACCACCACCAGCAACGGCGGTGGCGGCGGTGGTAGCAGCAGCAGCAACACCATCACCATCACCGCCACCAGCCCTAGCCGCGTCGACCCTCGAAAGCTTCGCGAGGAATTCCTTTTTCATATTCACTGGGGAGTGATAGTCCGACGTAACCTAACAAATTTCCAGCCCCAGCCCTACGAGATACACCCTCAGTCTCGCTCACCCGAGCGCGCATTTAAATCCTCCAAGATCTCGCTCAGCTCGCGCGAGAACCGATCCTCTCGCGCTGCTTCCCGTCCAGTCCTTCCGTCCCCGTTCGCCATTCCACCTTCAGCCACCCCACGAAAAGCATGGTCGACCGCCACGACCGCCCAGGGACCGATTCTTCCCACGCACAATTTACAGTTTCACATTTTATTCCCATCGCGCGTTCGACAGCGGGGAGTTGGGGCAAGCGGGGGGCTCCACCCGGATAAACTCGTTTCTCCCTCCCGGTCGCCAATCATCTTTCCTGCCGGGTTTCTGCGGTTTCTTACGGCGAACGGGGGGGGGGTCTCTGCCCGGAAGTCCGTGGAATTGTTATTTATTATATTGGAATTACATTCGGAGGTGGCTGTTCATTGACCCTTGCGATCACCATAACAGACAATACGAGCAATTAAGTATACATCGCAGTGACGTAACCATTACTCTATTAGTCTACTGTTATTAATCTCTATTAGTCTAATTACTCTATCAATGAAAGTTAGTAAAATGTTTAACTGAATAGTCATCGTTCGCTTTAAGCGAGCTTTGATCTCTCGAAAGTTTTATATTAGAGCCTTCGAAGTGTCACATTTATAACCATCGATGTCAATTTATAGATACTCCGTTAGACTATAAATTGGTACGTGAGTAAATTGATTAGACATAATCACATACGTACATTAGCAGGCCGTTGAGTCACGCGTGTTTTATTATACCTGCATATGAAGACTCAATTGAGCGTAACGAAATATTTTCTCGTAATTGAATAATAAGCGGTTAATCAAATGTTAATCAAAGTGCGATAACGATCGGACAGACCATTTATCGCCGTAAACCGAGCGAATACAGAGTAATTATTCACGCAGTCGTCTGAATAATTGCTAGAAAAAATTAATGGATGATAAAAGATAAAAGAAGGATATTAAACGTATCCGGTCCTAAAAGTGCTCGGTAGGAAGTAATTAAATCAATGATAACCTTGCGATGCGTTCGTTCCTTAAAATGCGGCAGACTAAATTTTTTTTGTATATATTTGGTTATGTATATATTTATATCTCCATGACTCAAATATATTATACTAACCAATTTGTATTGATCGCGTCACATAACAATGTCTGAATTATTTTACACGACTGTATTTTAATTACAATATATTTGCCCACTTTTTTGCGTTGTAGCGAGACAACAGGACTTAACAAACGATAACAATTGAATAATCCACTAAAAACCGGAGTGGAATTATTGCCTCGCCGTTATTAACACTATATCATCGCAACTATTGCAGATATTATCGGGACCTACGACATAAATTACAGAAGGTGAATTAAGAGAAGCGGCTTGAAAGTTGTTAGCGTCGTATTTATAGTCCGACCAGACTATGTAGGCGGTTACTGATCTATGATCGTGACTAATCGATAGCCAGATCCGATTAAAATACGTAGTAATTCAATTTTTAACGGTCGCCGACTACAATCGATCACGGTTTTCACGCACGATCGCGGTTTTTTCTAAATAACTGATTGTCTTTCTTGCATGTAACGGTTACGCCATGGTTATGTAGAGGTAAAAGAGGGAGGGAGAGAGAAAGAGAGAGAGAGAGAGAGAGAGAGAGAGAGAGAGAGAGAGAGAGAGAGAGAGAGAGA
>NW_022639610.1:398074-440114 GCF_010583005.1 Odontomachus brunneus | reverse complement strand
AGAGAGAGAGAGAGAGAGAGAGAGAGAGAGAGAGAGAGAGAGAGAGAGAGAGAGAATGTTTTGTTAAGGTTGGTAAATATAGCTGCGGACTCATAATAATCTTTCCGTCGACTCGCAATCGTAGCATGCATTAGTAAAATTGAAAATGACGCGGGACTCTTTGGACACTTGAATGTTTATTTGTGTCTAATTAGCCAATTGTGCCGTTGTCTTCCAGAGCGCGATGTTTGCTCAAAATACCACGATGGCCGCAGAAATAGTGAGCGATTCGTCGCTTCTTGCTGTCGCTATAAACTATAATTACACTGGCCTAATGGATTAACGTAACATTTGCCCTTATCCGCAGCACGTGCGAACTATGAGAATGGCGGCGTGGAGGAACGCGGCCGGTCGGCGGGACGATAAATTACAGAGAGCGAAACGACGGCTGAATCACCGTTCACTCCGAAGAGACATTAAAATGCCGCGTCGCAAAAATCGGACGAAGTGGGAGGCACCATGATGCATTTTGCGTCACGGTCACGCAAATCCACCGTCGATTGGCACGAGTTACGGCGTCGCGAAACGGTTGGCCGCGGACACGTCCGGAAGCCAATGACGGATCGGCATAGCGGAGAAACGGAGCCATTAACTGACCGGCGAGCAGAAGAAACGACCTCGCGATCGCCGTGACGGGAATCCGCCGTCGGATGTTGATCAACGATGACCTATGATGAATCGGACAGCGATCAACGGATGTGCCCGGCGTGAAGTTCTCCGGTGGGTATTCTTGCGACCCCGTATGCAAATCGGGATCACGCATGAACCGACCGAATTCTGGCGCGCATTAAGGGACACACAGAGGCAGCTCGCCCTTGATGCAAATATACGCGCAACGCGAAACATTTTGATCGTTTTGACCATATCCTTCATTCATATCCATCATTTGCATAATTACAATTTTACGGTGGTATAATTCAGCACGCGGAAACACGCAACACGAGCGTGGCTAGATACATCCAAATCGCGTTTTCGTGTGGTTCTGTATCAAGATCACCCGAGTGTCTTAAACGGAAATATATATCGCTTTTTAGTGCGGTATGGCTGACAGTCAGGCGAAGTAAAATGTCTGTCATGCGCGTCAGTATCGTAATTAAAACGGACACATATGCACATATCAAGGAAGCGTTTTTTCCTCAAGGCTACACGCTCTCGTGCCTCCACGAATTAATTTATACGTTATCTCTGACGGTCGAAAATATCGAAATTGATAATGCAAATATATGTATGTATATTTGTTGTTTCTTATAAT
The DNA here is from genome assembly GCF_010583005.1 of Odontomachus brunneus. Taxonomy (NCBI): domain Eukaryota; kingdom Metazoa; phylum Arthropoda; class Insecta; order Hymenoptera; family Formicidae; genus Odontomachus; species Odontomachus brunneus. Next base: position 438,823 of record NW_022639610.1, on the reverse strand, counting down.
ATAATATGTTTAGAGAAACATGTGAATCACATTTCTCCATATGAATTCATAAATTCACAAATTATAGAAGTAAGTATTATAGTAATAAGAATTATAGAAGTAAAAATTATAGTAGTATTACACTGTAAAAGAAAAATATCTTTGAAAAAAGATATTCATTCGGTCGGTGCGGATAACAAATTTAAATTCTTTTGTTCAAATAGAATAAACAAATGCTTTTGTGAAAAGTAACGGTGCATGTTGTAGTGAAATATACATTTTCTCATTTGAAGAAAATTTTTTCTCAGTAAATATATATATTAGTACAAATGAGTATGTTATCAGTATCCACAAATATTTCTTACTTTTTAAATATTTTTTCTCTCAGTGTACACACATCATGTTCGTTTCCGCGAATGGCGTACTAATATATGCAATGCATATATTCACAAAAAAGTTTAGTAGATATTTTATCCAACTAATAATTAAGCAGCCTTTCATCCGTAACGAACGTAGTTTATCATTAGCCTCGACGAGACCAGATAACATTCGGGCGAGGTAATACATTGATTCGACACTTTAGTGAGCGCAGGGCGTTAGTGCCGTGACAAAATCGCACGTTTAATGAAATACCCGTGATCGAAGGAACTCAAACAGGTTCGACACGTTGGGCAAGCGCACCATGTTTAATAATATCTAACGAGTCATTGCTCCTTTTCTCTGGAAATCGGGGAAATGCACGCTCGAGGGAACGTTGCACGATCTCGTTAATGCGAAAGCAATTTATGCCCGGTACACGCTCCCACTCGGTCGATTATATTTATGATTTCCACGTATACGCCTGATTCGCAATACTTCCAACACCTGGGTGCACCGCGGCGGCGGTGCAGCGTCGAGTGTGTTGCGCTCGGGCCGAGCGCGAACGATAAGTTAATTAGCGCCGGTGTAACTGACCCGCGATTAATCGGAACATATCGTATCCGTGTAAATTAGATGGCACGGTGAGCACGAGGGCTACGGCGGTGCCGCGGACGGTAACGCCGCGGAAAATGCAATTCGTCGACTCCGCCAAGTTGCACTTTATGGCGTTCGGTGGTTTGGACGTGAGATAAAGTATCACGTGCGATAATTGCTGAAACACTAACGCTATAACTGTAGATGATTTCGGGCGTTTGTTTGTTTGGCCGTTTTTCACATTTGTTGCGCAGAATCGATGGTTTATACGATGACGAATATATTGTTTATCTTGACGGGGAGAAGGAAGGCTTACGAAAGAATGAATATATGTACAGGATGTCCGACATAATTCGTCATACAGCCGCGGTGTACAAGTAGAACTCACCAAACTGGAACGCAAAATTCCTCTGCTATTTCGCAAACAACCACGTAAAATTTTGGGTTATTAACTCGAATTCTAAGAAGTTTGAATTATATCACGTGCGATATGGTAAATGAGCTGTGATGGCGACGTCTGCTTTGATGTCTGCTCTAGTGTACTTGTACATTACATCAAATTGAACCAAAAGTCTTCTACTCAATTTTTATTTAGTTATTGATTAAAGAAGATTGGTGCATTATCACAGATAATTATGGACTATGTACACGAGGGCAGATGTCGTCATCACAGCTCATTTAGCGTATCGCGCGTGATGATTCATCAGTTCTCTTTGATTAATAACTCAAAATTTCACATACTTTGGTTTGCGAAATAGTAAAGGAACTTTGTGTTCAACTTAATGAGTTCTACCGTGACTGTATAACGAATTGTCGGATATTCTGTAGATATAAAATTGCAAAGAAGCGTGAAATGTCAGAAAGAGAAAATACTTTGGTCGATATGTAACTCCGTTTTTTTTACTTTTTTCTTTTTTCTCTCTCTTCATGTTCTGCTTTTCTTCTCTGTTCTGCTGTTTCTTATTTCTTTCTTTCTTATTTCGTTTCTTTTATTTTTGATTAATTTAATATTTTGCACCAAAGGGATGATTCTCGCAAACAAATGGACGAACGAATATCGCGCATTTTCACCATTAAAAGACGGTAAAGGACATATCGCTAGCGGTAAGCTTTAGAAACTTCCTTAACGATTCTTCCCAAGAGAGTTACTTGCTGTCTACATCCGATACTCCCGCAAACAATATTACATTAGCGACCTGGCCAAACACCTACTGACATTTCGGCGACGATGACGAGCTGACGTGCGTTCCGGTTCCTGTTGCCAGCCGCCCTAGCATTTTCGTCGTCGTTTATCCATATTATCCCGACCGGTTAGGTGTACTTTACCCCGACGCTGTTGCTTGATTAGCGTCTAAAGGAAATTGTCTCGCAGTCGCTCGATAATCGAAGCCGATACGCCTGTAGTATTCTTCGATCAACAGATCGGACAATTGCTTACACACATAGTGATGCAAATAGAGCCTCTAACGCGGCTAATCATTTGTCACGTCGTAAATAGCAATTGCTGTTGCAAAGAGATTTCTCATACAATGGCAGAAGTTTATCGCACGCAATCGCTACTCTCTCTCTCTTTCTCTATATTTCAGACAGTATGGCCGGCTGATGACTCACGACAATATCTACGGTGACACGAACGACGCCGGCATTATCAGAAAGCGGAGTTACGACCGAATTAATTTCCACACGAGCGGCTCGATCGCGACCGCGTGGGCGAAATTAGGTGCTCTCCATTAGAGCGGTCCGGCCCGTTTACATTCACCGACCGGTAAGTAGCAATAAATATTTGTTGGGTGACTGCCGAATGTGATTATTAGGTAACACATGGCCCCCGAACGTGCCTCCGTTGCTCGGTTTAAGTGTTCGCTTGCACGTTATACGGCCATTCTTCGTGTTGCTCTTACATTATTGATTCATTGCCCTCGGCATTATTCGAGTGATCGTGTCATATCCGGCTGCTTGTTGCAGCGCCGATTAATCGGATGGATACGTGAGAAATATTCGCGTTACACACGAGAGACAACGTGCATTCCAATAAGATTCTCTCTCTTTTACGATTAATTAAACATGACTCATTACGCGCCTCTAACATTGCGTATAAAATGAGAGGATAGTTAATTACTGCAGAATTTCGATCTGTTTCTCAATTACGAAATTCTCTAGTAATTTTCACTATAAAATTCTCTTTATGTACATCTCCATCGTGGAAGATGGCCGAAAATTTATCGGGCGAGCCGAACTCTTTCTGACTGATCAAATATGCAGTTAAATAACATATTTGTAATTGCAGGGTATTTCAATGAGGCGCTTGAGAAAAGGACAAATTTGGAAGTGTCCGCTGTTTCCAATGCGGAGCTTCTCGTGCGATCGTCGCGTTTCCGCAAGTAGTCGCACGCAACAAGGAGCCGGAAAGCCGCGGTGGTCGGCGGCCGTCATTGATCTCCTGTTAGAATCGGATCACTTCGATGTAACAAGATAAATAGTCAGCGGGACACCGTCGGTGGTCGAGGGTGCGGATCGCGGAGTCATGCTGACTGTGTATCTGATCGGAGAACCGAGTACGCGCACGCTCGTCCGACAGATCCGGGCGTACTTAACGTGTACGCTGCGGAGGTTCCCCGACTGTACAACAAGCTGATGGGACACTTTTCGACCCGCTGGCGCATAGTCGGCGGAGGAAAATCGCCGATCATTCGCCCCCGCCCGAGAGCGAGGAGTCAAGTACACCGGTAATTCTTCTCTCGTCATACGTAATCGAGATGATTTCATGTAAACGAATCAGCGAGCGTGCAGCGCCGTCAACTCACGTGACTCTACGACGAAGAAATGAACGCGATCGCGACCAAGGATTAACCTACCGGAACGAGAAGCGCATTGGCTGCAACGTTGATCTTTCGATTAGTTCGCCCGATCGCCTTGGCCGTCTAAATCGCGGATCTCACAGATTCTCGCTTTAACGTTTCCCATCGCACGCTCCGCCGGGGAAGCCCTGTGTTCCCGAACAGCGCGAGCCCGATCGGCTTTTTAGCCGGGCCGGTTTTTGCACGATCATCGGGACTTTCGTCACGGCAACACCCGGGCACGTGACGCCGTGAACACGGTGTTACAGGTGTTCGGCCCGCTCGCAGCCTCCGCTCCGGTGACATCCTTTCGAATCGCTTCGTCAGACTTTCCCTCGTCCGACTCGTCCTTTCGCCGCGGTGTCGTCGCCACCCGCGAGTGTCAAATGATTACACTCTGGGAAAATGTCAGTCGATCGCGCACGAGATTGTATCGACCAGCTGGCCGGCTCGTTCTACTTGGAGCAGTATCTACGCCAGCGATTCCCGCGTTTTTCTCAACGCTATCCTGCGGCCGGCCAATAACTTCATTAACTGTTTTTACTGTGAATGCAGAATCGAAGGTTTCCGGAAGTGCCCCGACGCAGAACGTTTAAGCAGGCCTTTTTTCTTTTCATGTGCTCGCGGGAACGCTTTTACTGGATGACTATCATGTTTGCAATGCTGTTCTAATTACCTGCCGAAACGTCCGTGTTTGATATCAGTGAGCAATAATATATTCGAGACATATCGAGGTAGCGATCGGTGCAATAGGTTGTAAAATGATTTAGACATAATGAAGTTGGGAGCTCGCCAAACTGTCAAAATTGAGAGTTATTAATAAGACGCAACTAGTAAAAAATAAAAACTATTTTTCAACTAATTTTAGGAGCCCATAAGGCTCTTTTTGTTTGATAAAAAAACGTATGGACTACTTATTAAACAAAAACTCAAAAATAAATTTTGTGAATTGGATCATTCTTACATAGCTATGGTCAAATATATAACTTGGTCGCTTGGTATCTACTTGGTAAAGTCAGAGCGCACTTGGAACAAAACGTTTTCTTATCAACAAAGTGATTGTTAACAAACATGCTTGATTTTGCCAAAGACTTTGGCAAAACCATACAGATACAGGCTAAGCCAAGTTATATTTGACAATGAATTGAGTCGAGTATAATTCGGCCTTGATTTGCAGAATTCCGGGTTTCTAATAGAGACAGACGACACACACAAAAAACAATTGATTGGAAGAAAAACATTGAGATTAAGTAGTTTTTATATGGAGGAGGCGATTGTACTATCCGTCTCGTTATAAACGCGATCGCGATTATAAGTGGTCTGCTCGGCAAAAAATGTGCTAGTGAAACAAGCGAAGTGTGATCGGTTACGTGCGAGAGGGCGGGCATAAACGATGAAAGGGGTGGTCGAATAGTATTGGCGAGGAGCTCGTCTGCTCGGTGAACCGTGGATTAAGATAAACCCTTCATCGGTTTCTTGTCGAACGATTCCTCTCGTCCTTTTGTTGGCGCAACCCGCAGATAGCGGTGGCTTAAAGTACTTTCCGTCCCCGCGTGGAAATTATTTAACGGTATATATCCTCCCGCGCGCGCGAGTGTAGTACGCGAAAGATTTTCAGTACGATAGAAAGTAATAGAAAGTGCTGTGGAGAGGAATATAAGCGCGAAAGGAGCAAACTCGAAATTTACATCACCACAGGGAGAAAAAAATTAACGACGCGTAAAAGTAAAATACGCATGAAAAAAATGAATCTTGGCGATGTTTGCTCTCGTAGAGATCTCGTGGCGCGCGATTTGTGTGCCGGTAATTGCTGACTCGATGAATACCAAATGATGTTAAATGACTAAATAAGGAAGATTAGATTTCGAAAAAAAATTCATGCAACTCCCTCGTGCAACCATTAATTATTTGAAATGAGCTTTCCTTTCACAAGATGTATGTAATATCGCTTCGGTTATTACTTTATAAATATCATTTCACGCGCGCAGGCTTTCTATCAAAGAGCGAAACGTCTCGTAAGGAAATATTTCGACGTAGGCGCGAACGTCGCGTCGTTGCAGAGTTTCGCTATTTCTCCTTTAATTTCACGCTGCGTGTTGCCGCGTAGTACATGTGGATCTACGGCTCGTTTCGTGACGGTTTTCTTCATCTTTACCGCGATGCGTAAGACGGTGAGAACGCGGATTGGCTTCGCGTTGTCGAACAACTCGCTCGGTCGCGGATTCTCTCGTACGTGTTTAGCAACAGTGCTCATTAGAGCTGTCATAAATATGTAAGATGGTACATACCACGGCGATTTGTGAGAATGGCTGCTTCATTTTTCGCGGATCTGTATTATTTTACGTCAGTACCTGTGTTAAGATCAACGATCGCATCATAAAGTTACATTTCTTACGCTAAATTTGCCAAGTAATGTGCAAAGAGGATGGATTTCGACTTCTCAAGCTGGATATATACCGAACGGACAAACAATGAACGAATAACAAAAGTGTGATATATTTGTGTCTATCTTCACTAAAAAGTACTTTGCTGGTCCAGATAGAATTCGAAATGTCACAGTTGAAATTTATCGCTGTTTCTTATATTTACTAGAAAATTGTCTGTGATGTACATAGAATTTACAGCAGTAAAGCGTTTCAGCAATATCTGCAGGCAAATTTGAGTCCCGTTATCAATTATCTGATTTTAATTATCCGATTAAATGGGTACTACAGAGAGACTTTCTTGCCAAATTTTACAAATAAACAGAAATTCTGTCTGTGTCATTTATATTGATTCAGTACAAAACATACGATATCGTAGTGCTCACTAGTTAGCATTTACCCATCTTAGCTAATTTCTCGTATCTAGATAACTTTCACCATGTGATTACAAAACTATTTTGTAAGTATGCACTCTCTCTCTCTGATAAGCTGCATCATATTCGCATTCGTTAAAACATACATATATTTTTGATCGTAAAACGAAAACTTATATTCGTCCGTTTGCTCAGTCCAACTTTAGCTGAAACATGAGCACACGCTGGCAAAAAGTGGGAAAATTTTCTGTTAAAGAAATTTCGAGTATCTGAATATCGTGAATATTCTTTGCTAACACACGCGATGTTTGCCTTCCGTCGCCAGGTAGATATTTATTGTGTCAACATCTGCTTTCGCAATACAGCACATGTCTTGACAATTATCTTATCCGTAATGATAACTTCACCGCAACTATTAGGTTGCAAAAACGTAAATTACGGATTGCACGCTTATCGAGCATTTTTGCCAAGAATGATTAGATTGATTTCATTAGATAATAAAATTAATCTTAATAATATCATCAAGTGTATTAAACAACGGTTTCTTATCGATCAATTTTTCAATATCTACTCGTCTATAACTTTCTGCTTTTGCTGTCTTCGCGCAAGGAATATTCCGTAGTGATTGTTAGCGTAAATCAACAGATATTGCGACATTGATTATACCATCTAATTGCAAAAATTATTGCTTTAATGTTGCCGTTATGGTTAAGTCGTTTACATCGACATTCAGTTGGAAATTAAATTTGTTTCATCTCAATCCGCATTATTTTCATCGATCTCCACTGTTCCTTGAACACGCGCGCGTACGATATTGTTACGCTCCAGAAGCAATTTAGGCTGTATACATCTCTAAGTTCGCCGGGGTGCCGTTGAAAAGTTTACCGATCCAGAAGCGCGTCCGACGTCGGCGGCGGCGGCGGCGACGGCAGCGGAGTGCTTCCTCCGCCAGTGAACTTCTAGCGGGATTTGATATCCCCCGAGCCACCCTTACATATATCCATACTGGGTGTTCCAGAAGTATCAGCATTTCTTTTATCTGCAACTTCTTCGATCGGACGTCGTATTTTCTCACGTAGTCCTCCGTTGCGAGCAACTTGATAACCAATTGCAGACATCAATGCGTTGTCTCTCGAATAAATCGGGGAATAAAAATCGCCTATTGTGGTCTCCTGAGTCTTAATTTTCGTCGCAACCCCTACGACACTTCTAGCTGAAAAAAGCCAACATCTTAATCCGTACCCGGGCAAAATTAGTTCTCGCAGCACAAGCGATAGTTCCAGCGCACCCCTTGTGTCTACCGAGTGGTTATTGCTCGCGCTGGTACACGAGGACTCATATTTCCTCGAATTGTTTTGTTTCTCGAGGCGGTGTCCCGGAGAGGAGAGCGGTGGCGGGTGGTCGAGGGTTTCGGTTAGGTAGGTCCGACGTTATACGTGTTTGACGGCGGAAGCGGCGATATTATGGCCCGTTTAACCCGTCTCCGCGCGGTGTGACTCGCTTCCTCCTGTTGGCGGAGCTTCAACCCCGTCTGAGACCAGCCTGGTCTGGGTCGCGGGGCTGGTCAAGCCCGTGGACACGGGCATTACAGACGGGATCAGCGGCTCGGTTTTCTGCTCGAAACGGCGTGTTTGCCGGGCGTCGAAGGACATTCGCACAACCTGTCCGACGGGATGCTACCGCGACCGACAGCTACACCCGGTCGCGTACAACGGTCAGCGTGCACCGGCATCGACGCGTCCGCTTCGTACGGCGAGGGTACACCGGGTGGGGGAAAAACTCATCGATGGATTCGTCAAACGAATTTCGATGTCTGGATTATTTATGGGATAAGTGTCGGCCGGGACGACGACTACGAGGACGCTTCGATGAGATTTCGCGACGCATCTTGAGACGCATCGCGAGAACTGACATATGAAAAAATACTTCTCTAATAGCTGAGAATGCGATTCTTAAGCAAACTGTGTTTTTCTGGTGGAACTAACGCATCGTGGAAATTTGTTTTTTTATCTGGAGATTAGCAAAATTAATGCAATTAATTTCAAAGTTTTACTAGATCAAAATTGGATTTAAAGAAATCGAGTCAAAATTTTTTCTCATTTTTGAAGCTCCCTATATGTTCTATTTATATTAAAAATATGTTGTAGCCTACACGATGTTTTTAATTTTCTTTTCGCCAAATAATAGCGTAGAATTATCGATTGTTCGACTGTTCCTAATAATGACCCACGAATCATATGGAGAGGTTCATTCTTTCAGAAAAATGTTCAAAAAATATTGAAATTTGACTTTTATAATGGCATTTTGATGCTTCAGTTGCTTCTTCAGTCAGCAACCGCACGTCAAAATTGCAAAACCGATCAGATGATCGTTTGTTGCAGGAACATGGTGGCAAGCTTAGATCGACAATCCGAGAACTTTGTAAATCTATGTTCATCGATATGATTTTCTTCTTTTCACGCGAACGCATCCGTAACGATGAAAACGCGAGGCGGATTCCAGGCGCGAAAGAAACTCACCGCTTTTCCACGGATCGACCGATCAATATTCAACGTGCATGTTAATGCTCGATTAAGAGCTGTGCGCACGGATTCTCGCGGTCGTATCCTTGCATACGTGACATGCCGGGTAGGTCGCTTTTTCTATAGGTTTTGTAATAGCCGCGTCCGCGAGGCAGTCTCATTCGTATGCGGCGTGCGTGGCCACGAAGGGGCTTATAAGTAACGCAGTAATGACATACCCTGTCATGGCGCGGGACAGTTTTCTCGGCTGCTCATTGTGTCGTTAAGCGGCCGCGCGCGCTGCGAATCGCGCGCAAGCTGATTTATCGTCGCCATCAGGGAAATTCCGTCAGGATCCTCTGGCCGGCCGTCTTTTTCCGCGTATCTGCGTATCTACGCCCGAGAAAACTGGTGCAATACAATTTTTCCCGGAAGTCATATCGCGATTTTCATCGAGTCGCGCCTGCCATGTATCTCGATGACACTGTGACCGTTGCTTGTAGACAGTTGGTTACTTTTTCTTCTACCTACTAACAAAACATAAAAGTTATCATGACAGTCTTTCTCTTCTCAACAGTTTTTTAGCATACGCGAAAGTTAGAAGAATGCTTTTCATACACTTACAAAATTGTAATTTTCGTACAATCAATGTTAGCCGTACTGGTCTATTACGCCGTAATAGAATTATCTAGGTTTATCGATAGTACCGATAAAATACATCGCCAATCGATAAACTAACACTCACACGGAATCAAAAGTATCGTGTATTTGCCTACGTTGTAGATGTGTAAGCATTTGCTCAATCTTAATATCTCTCACGTTGTTTATTCAATTCCAGCGATCGGATAAGAACGACGATAGCGTTTTCTTTTTTTTCGACTATTTCTTTTTTTAATATGTCACGCTGCTAATATATAAATCTTCAAATAATATCAGATAAGGCACTGTTTATCAGAAATCAGACGAAGTGAATTACTTTGCTTCTATACATTTTTCCGGATGTTTAATACATCTTGCGCATTTTTAATAACTTTGTCGTGGTGACGGTTGTTATTTAGTCTTATCATACATGTAGGAGTGGACGATAAAATATGAACTTTGAAAATATAACGTTAATTAAATTACCACTTATAGTTGCTTGTTTTATTGCGCTCTTACGTAACTTCCGTATCCTGCCTGCAAAAGTGACAATGGAAAAGAATATCGTCTAATTGTGTTAAAAAAATCATCATTATGGTAGAGAATTTTAAAAATAAGAACATGAATAACGTGAATGATAAAAGAAGATTACTCCTTGCGCAAATAAAATTATATTACATACGAACGAAGTTCGAGAAGAGACCACATATATGTGGTGTGTGTGTCAAAATCAAAGAACAATATAATAATAATAATAATTAATACATAGAATAAACAGAATTTCTCACAGACGTTGTCAATGAACGATGCACTTTGTGTCTTTCGAGTCGCGCAACACTACATCGATGAGTTCCTTTAAGCGCTAAAAAACGACACTCTGTTGACCGTCTCATGATTGATTGCGAGTTAAATACACTCGCAGAACGTCTTTCGTAGTCCAGGCGTTAATTCACGACCTACCGTCCATCGTAAGAAAATTGTGCGAGACGCAAAACGGCGGTACGATGCGTCCAATTAGAAGAACCTATAAGCGCATTCTTCTTTTTCTCTTGCTTCTTCCTCGCCCCCTCTCTCTCTCTCTCTCCCTCTTCCCCTCTCATATAAAATGCCCGCATATCTCGTATCCTTAATTAATCACGAATATTTATTGCATCTTCTCATGCACACGGGCATAGCGCGAGAGGCAATTAGCGAAATGATTGCATGAAAAAATAAATACGATTTCTTTAGCCGCTCTCGAGCCCCGGTATCCGCATCGTCGTCGTCTCGCTGAAGGCGCTCTCAGACACCGTCTGGATATATCCTCGCCATAATTAGTTCATTAATGCTAGATATGTTCCGCGTATTCAATTTCCCGATATTATCCGCACGGTAACTCGTGCGCGCTCGCGGATACGCTCCTTTACGCAAGCGCCTCTAGCATACATCCATCACACCAGAGATTAAACTCCGGCGAGTGGTCTGCGTTGTGTGTATTTGGTGTATGAACATTGCTTATTATCCAATAATTTACTATGCGTGCGATATGTGCGATATAACGCAAAGGTATTCTTTCAATTATCGTCTAATATGCAAAAATTTTCTGAAGTCCCTCGTCTCAGGATTATATCAATGACTGAACACTGAAACGATGATAATGCTTGTTTCTATGATTAAAAAGAGTATGGACAATTTTCACAGTGTCGTGAACATTATGATCACGACATACGATCTGATGAATCGTTTTGAGAAAGACGCAATGACTTCGATATATATGTATTGAATAATTGTTGAGGGCTCTATTGGAAGCCGAATGTTCGAGGGCATTGCAACTTCCATGATTGCGACGATAACGACAATTCGTCGGATTAACTGGGGTCCCGTTGAAGGAGCTTTTCTCTCCCCTTGTCCACGACCCAGGGACTGCAATTCGGAACCATCACACTCAGGTCAACGGACGCGACGCGGATCGAAGTCGTTGTCGGTGACGCTCGCGAACACTCGTCGGATAGGACAGGTAGAGCGTTAACTGTGCAAAAGTCGCGACCGAGAAAAACGCGGTTCGGGCGAAACATCAGGCGTATGGCATTCCTAAGATAGTCCGCTAGCTGAAAGTCATTACGATGGCAAAGTAATTCCCAACTAAGTAAGTAAAGCGATAAATACATAATGCATCCGGTGAGTTTCCCACACGCGCCTCATCTCTCTTTCTCTTTGCCCTACCGTGGCAAGTGCGGTTACAAGTCTCGCCGCAGTTCCATGAAATAATGCATCAGCCCGAGCGAGCGCGCATCATGTGCCGTCGCGGATTTATTTGCACGATCGACGGGGACCGTTCTCGAGAGGAGTATCGGCGAGCTTTTTGCGCCACGTGCGCGTCGTCGTCAGGCGGAGCACGCAGGGATGCAAAGTCAAAGTCGAGAAATTAATCGGCGAGGAAAAGTCGTGGGAAAGTCGCGGAAAACTGGCCCGTCTCCATACCGCGATGTAACGCGCGCTGTGGAAACGTCTATGTATGCAAAACTTAATTTCGGACGGTACAATGAATTTGACGGTATCACGTCGTAAATGCATCGAATCAGTAACAAGTATAGACTCCTTCTAGTTAGGTCTATTTCGTGAATGTATGTTTTATAATCGAGTTGAATAACGTTATGCCTCCTTCCATACACACAGAGGAAGTAAAAATTGCAACAAGAGTTTTAGAATTCTGGACTAGACAGAATTTTGATTGAAATTATTATATATTCGTTAGGCATGTTTGGCTTTTGTCTACAAAATTATTGAATATTCATATCGTGTATCGTCAAAAGATGGATCGCGCGTAAAATTTAAAACATTAGAAGAAGAAATATAATTCTAACGTAATTTTTACTACAATATTTACTCGCGAGTCCGGACGAGTCTGACCAGAGCGGAGGAGTTTCCACTTCCCGTTCGCGACAACGCGAACGCGACAGCGAGATCTCGAGGAGGGAAAACGAATAAGGACGAAAGTGAGCAGCCTCCACTTTCGTTCGTGACACCCGGTACAGGTCGCGAGACTTATGAAGCGGCCTTCTGCCGGGTTTATCTCGTTTATCGTGCATTCGATAAACATAGGGCGGGATTCTTGTTTGAGTCACTTCGCTCGGTATCTTCGATCGACATTTGTCCTCGATATTTCTAAATTGCGTTATCGCCTTCTTACGCTGGCCGAGCTTCACACTCTGCTAAAGGTATTATATATCGAAGCGATATCTCTTTAATTATATTTAATTTTTATTCATATATACAAAATATTTCGCAATTAGACGGTCTCGCAACAAGTACGCCGAGTGATATATGCTGACACTTGCGTACGACGGCGATGGATTTCAACTGATTACGTACGCGAGCACTATTTACTTATAGAAATATCCCGTAATCAGGGCCTCATTGAAAAATCTAATTGTTTACTCGCGGCTGTCTGATAAAAATGCACTTGTGAGCGCAGCAGACGGAGGAATCATAAACCGAGTCATTTCCTACGTCGGCGCGATACTTCCTCCTAGGTTTTCCGAGTAAAGTGCGAGTGCAGTACGGAATACGCGCAACTCGTTTCCTCTAATTTCATTCAATTACACTGTTCTATGCAAACGGACAGCAAGTCGGCAGTGACCGCTAATTACGCTGAATACAACTTGAAGTAACCGATGCCCGCGCTTGCTTTCGTAAACACAGAAAATTTATAGTGCATTCAAGTAAATGATACTTGTTCAAGTATTTCATAGGTTTATATATCCGCAAATCAATCATAATCTCACTATAACTTCATAAGCATGAAATTTGTTTAAAATACATTTTTAATTCTAGCAGTTTTAAGATTTTAATTAAGAATATAAAATTAAAATAAATAATTGATTTGTTTATTAAAAATAAGCATAGAATCGAACCAAATTTTTCCTCAATAAAGTTTTATAATACTCTTGCAAAGACAATAAATTCTTTTTTTAAGTACATAATGAAGAATTTTTTTTCTAAAATTTGGGATGAATATATATACTATATAATATAATATATGTATTTATTTATTTATTTATTTATCCCACAAATTTGAGAAAAAAAGTTCTTCATTATATACCCAAAAATAATTATATAAAAAAATATATATATTTTTTTGTTAAGACTCATCAAAAAAATATTCTTTGCTGAAGATAATAATGCATTATTGAAAGAAGAAAAGTAAATTGAGTAATCACTTTTTTTAGCAATGGAATGATATTTTTTTCTATGTATCTTTTCTGCACGAATACAATCGAGAATATTTCACTGCGGTTCCGTGACGGATCTTACAAGATTCCGCACATGTTTTATCTCGCTACCGTATTTTCTACTTTAATTAGCTGTTCAACCACATATCGGTCTGCATACATTGCAGACCGGCTTCGTAGACTATCGATAATCGCGCGGCGTTCGGTAATATGCGCAGAGCGCGGACATATCTTTGCATCTTCCCGGCCATTCGTTAAGTCAAAAGCGCAACGATGCACCCTCATCTGATTATCTTCTTTTGGCTTATACATATTTACCTTGAGCCACAACATAACTTATGTTTCGCTGCTATTATACCCATAATTCACGTGGTAATAAAATATCATGCCGGATTCTTCGTAACTTTTGTAATTAATCCACATGAGGTCTTAACATAGTTACCTCCGACCAATAGGGATAGATAACTTAATGGCGTACTGATTCCATAATTGGATCTTCGCTGGTAATTGGATTAATAATCCGAATAAATTAGTGCCGAAACCGTCCAATTAGTATAAAGTGATAAAACCTCGCCGCGATGCATTTCCTCTCGTCTCGCCGTTTTTTAAGTATCCTTGCGAACATTTCGGCGCACAGAGGAGACTATCAAGGCCGAGTTCAATAACATCGCTTTGATATAAAGCAGAGAAAATAGAAGAAATATCATCGGAATACAGACAAAATAAATATGACATATGCTTACCTTGAAATTTACTTCCAAATTACATCAGATATTATTAATTGGGTGAAGAAATAATTAAAATTCACCGCTTTCAAAATATCAAGACTCGTAGATTTCATCTTTCAGTAAATATATTCGCGTTCCATGAAACACCATAGAAACATCTTGAGCGCATTGTTCTCTGATTCACTTCAGAGTGATGTTTCTGAGTATACTTTGAGACATGCAAACTCCGAGAAGACAGACATATCCGTTGCTCTCGATTGTTTCGTTAGTTTGATGTCTGTCGCGTACATAACGTTATATTTCGTTTGGACATTTCGTGATCCTTTCTCAGTGCGAGAGAATATATGAATTCCGCGAAAGAGCACGATGGAGAATAACAGTTTTACTATCGGGAGTCATTCTCAGCAGAATCGAGTCATCTCTGACACGGAGAATGTGGTGATCATCGGCAACAAGAAACCTTGCAAGACTTGCCGCGAAGTACGTCTTGACTCGCGTATTTACCCCCTTTAGGTTACAAGTGTTATAACACTTTATTCTTAATTCTCTATTTTGTGCTCCATTTAGCGCCAAGTGTGGACATTCGCTTCATTTGACTTTATTTACCTAGCATTAATCTTAATATAAACACGACAATCTTATCCGAGTCTTCGAGAGAAAAGAGACAGATAAAATCGCTATTAGCAAAAAATAATAGATAGATGAACTGAAAAGCAAGAGATGGTGAGATAATGCGTGCCGATAATATCATTTATTCTGTTCCAAGTGATCGCTACATTTTACCTTACGCGCATATTGCTTTAACGATAATAATAGTCGATTTCCTCTTTTTCCGAAGATTAAGATAAAGACCGAGGTCCTGGACGAGATCGAGAATTTCTCGGCTAACGATGAGCTGGATATCGGACAGCACGTCAAGAACGAATCGACGGAAGAAGTATCGCGCCATGAAAATTCCGAACAAACCCCAGTATCAGACTGTCGGGAAAATGCAAGCGTTTCACTTTCTCGAAGACAAATGGACGAGGACACTGACTTAAAGGAATACATCGTGGCACTGACAAGAGGAAAGCTTTTAATGTGCAGCGTCTGCAAGATCGAATTTCCGAACAAGGTCGAATTCAAAGCTCACATAATTGGACACAGTCATGGGAAACTTTTCCAGTGCAAATTTTGCTGGAAACAATTCCCAAGGTAAGAAGAATGCCAAAATGATATGTGACAAAATTTACTTTATAATTTCGCATTATTTATCATATTATTACCACAATTAAATAATCATAAATATAATAAATATAAATAAATATAATAAAGAAGACGTTAGAGATATCATTTGTGGATAGTAGAAGAAATTGTATCAATTAAAATTACTAATTTGCATTTAGAACAGGATACAGTGAAGAATATACGGTTTTACATGCAATTTCAATTTCTCATAATACTTTCACACGTGTGCATATTTAAGATACGGACGTCATTATGCGTGTGTAGTCAGTTCGACACAAATATTCAAATGTTGTTACTTCTTTATTAGTCCGGAACAATCCTTACCGCTACATAGTACTTATTACTAATAACGCAATTACACTCCCATCAAGATCGACAACCCTAAGGGATCACCTGCATATGCATTTCATTCCGAAGTCTTTCGCGTGCAGACAATGTGAGCTTCAATTTCAGGTAGTTAATGCTAATAACAACTCGTAGATATCATCGTCTTGATGTCAGATCCCTTCGAACTCTTTGCTGCACAAATTGCTATACTTACCCCATCCGTTCAGTCTAATAGATATTTAGTAAAATACCCCGTTGCACGCAAAATTACGATCCATCTATCTAATATGTCAAATAATCCATAAAAAAAGAAAAGAAATTAATAAAATCGGGACACGCGCGATTAACAGATACCCAAAAGACGCGTTAAAGATTCGAGTGCTTCTTCGAGACGTTTTCTTAAGTATCTCTTGTGTTTCTTATGATCGCAAATATAAAATAAAGGCAAATCAGAGCTAGTGCCGTTAATAGGACGAGAACAGTGATATTTATGAGTACAAAAATATATGAAACTACAAAACTATACTATACTGCGCTATGCTTCTTACGATATTCTTAAGAAGTATCTGCCTGCCGAGGCGGAGAACAATAATTAAGTCTGACGGTTTTATCAGAGGAAATGCGCGCTGAGGAAGCACCAGGCCGAGGTACACCCCGAAAGAAGAACCTTCGACTGTTCCGTTTGCGGGAAAAAATGTCTCCACCAGCAGTCGCTGCACTGTCATAAACTGACGCACGGTAACGCGAGGCCGTATGAGTGCACGACCTGCGGCAAGAGCTTCCTGAGGTCCAGCAGTCTCAAGACCCACATGGTCGTCCACACCGCGGACTCGCCGTTCGCGTGCGATCTCTGCCCGGCGAAGTTCAAGAGATCGTCGGTGCTGAAGACGCACAAGCTGACGCACACGGGCGTGAGAAGATTCGAGTGCGACATCTGCAAGCATCGTTTCCACCTGAAAGGCGCACTGAAGCACCACATACTGGCGCATTACGGTGAGGGCTTGTGAATATTCTCACAACTAGCGCACGGTAGGAAGCCGAACGTATCTGCCTGATTAGGACATAATGCCGCACGAGATCACGCCGTTTATTATTTTTATCCCTTATCCCTCGGCTTCCACCTCTGGACGAATCCAGCTTCTCTCATATAAATCCAGCGAAGCGTTCACTCTGTGAAATAATGATCGCGGACAAAGGAACGTTTCACAGATAATCGGAAGCTTCGTTTGCTCAAAGCCGTATAAATGATCACGCGCATAAACGCGTGTTTTAACGCGCTCAAATGCTGCATTCGCGCTTCTCGTGCGACCTGGGCGTTCCGTAGCGGAAATGTATTTCGGACTTTTAATTAACCTCTGTCTAACCGAGGTGAACTTGTAAAGGAGTTCCTTTCCTCTTCGCCGCGAGTCGACTCTGTTACTTCAAAAATTCATTCTTCTACGAATTCAAAGATATTATAGTTATTAATGTAGCACCGTACGATTTATACTTTGCGTACAGACAACTTAGTAATTACTAATTTGCGGATGATTTGTATCTATATAACATTAACCGCGTATCTCTTTATTGTGTCAAAATTTTGTTTGACGAAATGTTAGAAAAAAATTAGTAAAAGTGCAATGTATATTCCAAAATATACATTGCAATATATATTTCCGTATGCAGTAGAATTAGAGAGTCTCATGGAGTCAGAGTAACAAACTCGATCACGTGACTGAATCTCGTGATGAATTAGAAAGTAAAAAAATATTTGCATGCAAAATATTATGTAATGTTAATGTAACTGTAAACAAATTTGTAATATAGTTTCAATTTGCAGGCATCAAGCCGTATAAGTGCGAAGATTGCGGCAAGAGCTACAGAAGATCTTGGGGCCTGAAAGTGCACAGATATCGTCATACTGGCATAAAACGATTCGAGTGCGACTTCTGCAAGTTGCGCTTCGCCGTGAAGACGAAACTCGCGAATCACATTTACACGCACGTCGGCGAGAAGCCTTACAAGTGTGACGTCTGCAGACGTCAGTACGGCGAAAGATATCAATTAAAGTCGCACAGGTGCACGACCTTACCCGACAATTCGTTGAAACTGAAAACTTCACAAATCTACCGAGAGTTTGAGTTTGCAAAGATTTAGCTGTTGCAATTATTTCGAAATGCTCGCATTTCGAAAAGATATTAAGACGTTTTTTGAACTCACACAAATGGCTCGAAGATGAAGATGCGTCGAAAAGATTTATATTTTTCTGCGAATTGCATATGACAGGATTTTCGAGGCGTAGATGTTGCTCGCACAATTAATTTAATTATCGTCGGTCACGATCGCTTATAATAAGACTCGTTCCTTGGTTGGTTCAAGATACAATAGCCGCCGCCGCCATTTCATTCGTGATCAAATCTATCCTCACGGATCCCGTCCGTGTTTGCATGCCCGTGAAGCTTAATAAGGCATGGCCTTAATAAGCACTTCGCCGCAGAACAAAACACCGATTAATCCCAGACTGGACCGACTCAATACGGATTGGTTTCGAGCTCAGAGCTGCCTGCCGGCTCGCCGGATAGGTCGGCTTAGGTTCGTCATCAACGTATCGTATATAATCACAGTCTTTATTCGATATTGCTCGAACGTGACCGCCGGGATCATCGAACGGCGCAGCGGAATTAATGCAACTCCCAGGACGTAACAGTCCTCTGTAAGTAATTATTTACTTTTTCAACGGGTATTGCCGCTTTTAAAGCAACGATTTTATTTTAATTGTCGGGAAGTGTATCCGCGTAATCGTTTGAGGTTAGGGATTATCATAATAGATGTCAATAAGCTCGTAAATGTAGAATGTACACGTAATTACCTGCGATACTAATGTAACGTCTCTTTGACGGCTGTCTCGAGAGTATCTCGAGCACGTGGGCTCCGCTTATGTCGCCGCACGTGAGAATGGTGCTTTAAGGTGCGTGGACACAGCGGGGGCTTGTACGCCAGTAATCTGAGATGCTTCGCTTCTTATCAGATCGCATCTGCGATTCGCGTGCCTTGCGGCTAAACTCTTTGACAGTGCCGACACGTACCCGCCTTTTGACCTCGTTTCTCTATTTCGGCCCGGCAAAAAGTTAAAAAAAAAAACTTCCTCGCGATTTACATTGTGCGTTAAATAATAGAGACTTTTTAAGGGAAGTTAACGCGGAAGAGAGATAAAACAATGTGCAAGTACGCATTTCCAAGTATATTTTTGCTAATTGCACATAGTTTTTAATAAAATGTGGGAAGATGATATTTTAGAAAATTGAATACACATTTCACGATACGATGTCTCACGTTGATCCTTGAAATAATATATCGAGTGAAGAAATCTTTTTAAATGAATCATTTGGTATATGACCGCGTGTTTCGGCCTCTTATCATTCAAACTTCCCATATTTCCCTGAACTTAGATAATTAGTTGTGTGAGTTGTGTGAGGATAGCGTGTTGCGACGGAAATGTTGAATGTATATACCGTTACGTATATGGACAGAAATTCTGTCTGAAGTAATTCGTACATTCTGTTGTCATGCTATGACAATCAACCATAGTTTCCCGTGTGCAGGAATCGGCTCGAAATAGATAATTATAATTATGATTGCACCTACGCGTTTCATAACGTGCCAGATCGCGATAAACCACGCTGAATAGCAAGAAAGGAAGAAAAACTTTTCCCGAATGCGAGGGCTCGTTTAACGATTATTTTTTACAATAGAAACGGCGGCCGCGGAGACTTATGAAAGATTCATAGATAGATTATGCAATCTTGCTCGAAAGCGTACGCGTAAGTAGACCGTTACAATTTCGTCTGACTCACTGACAACTTAGATAAGAGGCGCACAGCTCGTTGTCTTCCTTTCAATACATAATCTAATTTCAACCTTATTTAAAAGAGTACATATAATGTGTGTGTGTATGTGTGATTTAGAAGAACAACTAAATATTTACATTATTTATGAAGCACGGAGCAGTGGGAGTGAAATAATTTCCAGACAAAGTGATTATTCAAGCATTGCTTCCTTCACGCTTAAAATCGGTCTTAGTATTGTATAAAAATTTAGATGTAACTCTCTCTCTTCTCAGAAGTGCAAACTTCAAATTTCCAAACTACACATATGTTATCTTTATAGAATATAAATTGATCGTAGTTATGCAATCCACATGAAGTATGTTTCCAATAAAATTGATAAGAAATAAAAATTAATAATGGAGATAAACATTTAATACATGATTTCAGAAATATATATAACACCAAGTTTCTCTTTGCAATCGTTCAAGAAGTCAAGCATGATCAATTTTTTTCTCTTTAAGGGTGTTCATTGACAAGATTAGTTCTTTAAAAAATAGGTAAAGAGGACGCAACTATTAAAAAATGACATAACTAGTGAAAAAACGTGTAAATAAAAACGCGTAAAAGTAAAAAGAAATGTGAAAATAAAAAACAAAAACTCAAAAGTCGTAATTTTGTAATCTGGATCATTCTTGCGTGACTATGACCAATTACGAATGTAAATTTATACATCCTCGATTCATCGCATATCTGGTCTTTCAGCTAGTCAGACAAAATTCCTTCCGTTTACGCGCGGTTTGGACACACGGTTTCCTCGCAACAATTTAAATACGCGAGTCTCGCGTTCATATCTCTCACCTAATTATGCCCGCGCTTCACGAGATCTACGATCTGACAGTTCGCGTACATGCGTTGCACAGCGGCACGCAGAGAGTCACGCCAAGTCCTAATTATTTAGATAACGATCATAGCGGCTTAATTATTCCCTCTCCCCTTCAATCGTTGCTCCGTTCGCCGGTATGCTAATGACACTTAATGCAGATAGCAACGCCGATATTATTTGCCGTACCGGTTACTAATTGCGAGCTCACAATTACTGTCCAACGGACGATGGATTTGGAAACTCGAAGAAATACGTAACGACGGCAACTATCGCCCCAGTTATGCACTCTTGTTACGTAACAAACTCGGTTTTTTCTCTGGTCAGCTGTCTGATAAAAAGTGTGCGTTAGGAAGCGTTTATTAATGTAAATTTATTAATTACAGGCACAATTAATATTGTAATTAGCGTTATAGAACGAAGTAACGGAGGATGAAGTTCATTTGCTATTCTGTACGAATACGTAGTTGTGTGTGTATTTCTTCAGTTCTACCACTGTATGCCAGCTCTCGCCGATTTACAATAATAATTGTAACAGTAGGAAATGTACTTTGCACACGAAATATATTACATAATTGTAGAAAATAGTAGTAAATGTACATTTGCACATGAAATAACGTAATATCTGTTTGATTCGTGCTCTTCGCGCGAACAATCCGCGAATAATCCGGATCATTTTCAGCTGCAGAGTGGCAGAAAAGAGCGAAAACGGCGGATGGCTCGGCGGGTCCGTAAAAGAAAAATGGGACGGAGCATATTAAATAACGACGATGTCGATTAGTATTGACAACGGCGATTAAAGAGCCCGAATTGCCAGTCCGTAATGACTGAGCAGACTGCGCGAGCAGTGAGCACTGTAATTTCATTGATAATATTTAAATACGGGCTTTTGATAGCTGTCTTCTCTCAGCTGGCATTAGCGCGGGCCCCGAAGGGCCCCTCCGATCGCCCCTCCACCCGAATCACTCCGCCCCTGAGAGCTCCGAAGCAGAGGCGTACTATTTATCGACCTGGTCCCATCATTATTTCATCGAACTCTTTCATCGCCTCGCCTTGTTAATCGATAACCCACGAAGACGAAACTCGGCTGCCGATTCGAACAACCTCGCCGATCATTTGAATCGATTATTTCGCGAGGGCTTTATGTCGCAAAGGGCAAGCTTCCCGACAGAGAATAAGCGCTTTCGATTGCAATTATAATATAATTGTTCACTATCATATACATTCTTTTCTCACGGTAAATACTGGAGCTCAAATGCGGAACAGTGTATCTCTGCTTAATAGAATTCGTGTTTTCACGAAAAAAAATCATTGCGTGCCCTTTTCATACACACACACACTTGCGAACAATCCATATTTAATTTCAAAAATAGACTCAACAACGCCGCGATGCTCGGTGCTTCCGGTTTCGATCAATCGCGCCGCCGATTTTACAAGTAATTCGCGTAGATACGCCTCGGGAGGAAATCGTAGGCGTGAGAGATCGGCGAAAATGAAAAATAATGCAGACGATGGTTATTTGCTTAAATATACATGTGAATTGTTTAGTGAACGACCTCGCCTTCCACGCCTTTAATTAGCGCGACTCCTGATCGTAATCGCATGCCGCGCGATTCTAGGGTTAATGTGCATTTAATTCACAATAAGGAGGGAAGCAACGCGGATAGCATGACCGGCGTATTCTTAGACTTTCGATGTTAGATCCGTCGAGCTACGCGATCTATAATTTAAGCACCGACAAAGCGTAATCGCTCTGTTCCCAAGAAAATCCTGACATATAATGCGAAGAATCACATAAAATGCTTCCTTACGCGCATCCGTAAGACTATGTTCGTAAGAATGTAACATTTAGTTGTACGTTATCGCCTCGACTGCGGAAATAATACGATTTCCCGGCACACACGTCAATTACGTTGTTCCGAGATAAAAATGAATTTTCATGACCATATCATGTGCGAAATTACTGAAGAAACTACGAAAAGATACTGAATATTAATCCACATATGTTAATAGAACGTATTTTAAATACCTATTCTTACGGAGATGTCAAAGCGGTTTGCGAATTCCAAAAATAACGTCGAGATAACGTATAAAAGTGATCGTCGTTAACGTTATTCTTTTCATATTTCTTGTACATATAGATTTTATATAAATTTTTTTTGCTTTGTTTTACCATGTTTAGAGAAAAACATAACCACGCACATATACCAAATATAGAAATCTTTTTGCGAACTTCTGCAATTTTTTGTAAACTTTTCATAATTTATATTCAGTTGTAAAGGTACAGCAAGGTGCTTCGAAGTTTTCTTGAGCAGAGCAAATATACATAAGTTATACAACTTTTGCATCAGACAAATTTTTACGCTGACAGCTCAAAATGTTAATTTTGAAACTTTTATGATTTCCATCATATATTGAGCAACGCTCTAGTTGATTTTCTTTAGCGCATACTTTCGTTGTGTAAAATATGTGTAATTCTGTGTAACCAATACGACATAAATTTGGCAAAAAAGAATCAGTATTTTGTCGATAAAGTTCTCAAGTACGGCATCCCCTTGAAGTTCAAACGAGAGACAAATCGTCCTACAATAGTATACTTTCGGTTGCATGTTTGGAGAGAAGAATAATTGCAAACGGGTGAACGCGGTTTTTATATACTGGTGCAATCCGATGCAATCTAATTGGATATGAAATTAAGTCAACGAAATTCAGACAAAAATCCCAGCGGCGCGGTGAAATTTGAAATTCATATCTTCCGCCTGCGCAAGCGAGCTGCATCGCGTACGCTGATGCATCCGTCATCTTTTTCTGCGCGGTAAGAGTCCCCTGTGCGCATAATTGCGCTACAGCGCACAAGCTGCGAGCTTCTCAAACAGCGAGCGCCCACTGAGAAGCTTCTGTCTGTCTATTGATTTGCGATTAAAAAAGAATATTCAATCGAGATTGCGTTTCTTGCGGTATATAATTGAATTCACTAGCACTAGTTAAACGTGTGTATAGTGGGTTGCAAAACAAGGAAATTGGGAGCTCGCCAAACTGTGAAAATTGAGAGTGATTGCCGATGGACTCGCGCCATAATAATATAATTAACAATACAATTAGAAATAATAAGTAATGATAATATAACTATTATTGTTATTAAGAATTTTAATTAATAACCCGTTAGCAAATTAATAACCCGTTAATTTAATTAAGAACCCGTCAGCAGTGACTCTCAATTTTGACCGTTTAATGAGCTCAACTTCATTGTCCAAATTTTGCAATTCTCTGTACAAATTCTAAATGTACATCGTTGAAACTGTTGCCAAATGTGAATAACGTAAGTAAATTGCTAACAAATAATAATATTTGTGGTATAACGAGGTACGATTAAATTTATAGTAATAAATAGGGAAATAAAATTAGACTTTCACACGCGTTAAAAGATATTTCTTCTAAGTTTCAGCACGTCGTTCCGATCGATCCACGATCTCGGGTGATCGTACGGCAAATATATCACGATAGATCGATCTCCCGCGATCTTAACGGTTCACGGTCACGAGACGGTGGAGATGTCGCGTGCTCGTTCGCCGCACCCAACGTCTGCACCATTGACGTGAGTGACGATAGGTTTTCGTCGATTCATTTCGTCTGGCTTTCTTCCAGTCTGGTCAAGCAGCCTTCTCCGTACCAGTCGGCTTTAATTGATTTATGCGAGATAGATCTCGCGGAAAATACTGAAGATCAACGCCATGTTAATATGATATAATTTGCGAGTTGGTGAAACGTTCTAGAAAAAATTCCACATGGAACTATCGACAATCACTTTATTAAATGCTGCTCTTTGCAATAAGTTTGATCGTCCAAAAAACGAAACTCACCGTTGTATCAGCTTCGGAAGTAAGCTCATCGTTCCGCGACGTCGCCGACGAGGACGACGTTCGATCGCGGAACTCGATTCTCGCCGTTCTCGCTCCACAAGGTGGAAGTGCCGCGTTGTCTCGGACAGGCAGGGAGATAGAGGAAGAAAGAGAGCGCGCGGCGCTTCTTCTTGCCGGTCGGTTCTTCGTTTCGATGTAGGTAATCATGCGCCGCATTCCCCGAGTGCCGCGGAGATTTTCGGTTTCATTGTATGCGAGGGGTTGAGCCCGAGCCGAGAGTCCTCTCTGCCGAGCTCGAGGCAAGAAAAAGAGAAGCCGCGAGGCGTAGGGCGAGGAAGACGTCGCGGAAAGAAGGAGAGAAAGCAACGACGTCGCGGACGAAGAAAGAGGAAGCAGAAGAAGAGATAGGGGGCTGAAGGGGCGAGAAAGAGGATGGAGGAAAACGGGGAGAAGAGCGGTGGAGCTGCCTGCAGATCCATCGTCCGTCTCCGTGGAAGCAAACGACGCAAAAACTGGCGTGCATTGTCCCCAACTGAGAGCTTGGGGGGAGGGAGAGAGCAAAGGAAACAGGAGGAGAGAGAACGAGAGACCAGAACTGGCCGGCGAAGCGAGAGCAGCAGAGAGGAACAGAGAGTATTTCTGTGTTCCATCGGTAGAGCCACGCATACCAACCTCCCCCTCGGCAATGCTCCCTACCGAGAAAAGAGAGAGGGTGGTGAGGAGGAGGGTATACGGTCGATTTGATTTTTAAATGCAAACAAATCTACATCGTGGCAAAAGTATCGCCGCCGCCAACGTTACTCCGCTACCAACCGATGGAGGAAAGACTCGAAGCGTCATCGTCGGCAGGATATTTTTTTCAATCATCGCGAAAGCCGTTAAGAAGATCTCCGCTTCTTCGTATTCTTCTACTTTGTATGCGTCGCCAAAGAAACGTATTCCTCGCGGAAGAAATCGACCGGTAATCCTACCACGGTAATCATCACAAGTCGGTAATTAGAGACGTATGCAAGGTATTACGTATGCTTTGAAGACAAGAAAGATGGTCGCGTAAGAAGCAGAACCGTGAAGGTGTTTCTGAAAATGTCCTGAAAATAATCTACCTTGGAGTCGAATCCGCGATACTGATAAGAGCTTTTTTACCCGCGTCCTTTCTCCGCTCCGTCGCCGTGTCTTTCCGCTCCCGGCGCGTCAGTCGGGAAAAAAAGAGCGGCCGGGCGAGTCCTTTGGTTCCAAGTAGGGTGTAATTGCCGCTTCCGACGACGGGAGGAACGACGTCGGCGCTTGTCCCAACATTGCTGCATGTGCGCGTCGACGTTCATAAGTTATGAAACTGGCGGATAAGGTTCTGCCGCTCTCCCCCTCGCGAGAGCTTCGCGACTGCGGAAGAAGAGAGCAGGATGAACGATATAGGTGAACCCCAGGAGCCTAAGCGAGGAGCAGGACGCGACGATCGTCGTGGCGATCGAAGCTACAGAGCGAGATGGATGGAGTTAGGCGCGCTGGCAAGGAGAGGGGCAGGAGACAGGCGGAGGGAGCATAATTGCCGGTGGATTAATGAGACGGCATAATTGCACGATAATCGACGATCGTTTTATTAGGCGACCGGGCCCCCGACTGGAACTCCGGACCCGTCGAAGACACAGAAGACACCGCTGCCGCGGTCGCATATTATTATGAGGAGAACGAGGGCTGCTCAGGGCGCGGTAGGTATGTCAAGCTGGCCAGAAATGACAATTACCGAAGACGCGGTTAAACGCTCCTCGTCTCCCCCGGCCGTCGATTCGAGAGCACTCGGAATGCAGTGTCATTGCTGTTAGTCAACGACGTTGGTACACGAGACGAAATCCTCCAAGCAAACAAAACAGGAGAGTCCAAAGAAGGTTCTTAATCTCCGCGATGATACGTTTGAGTTGAAAATTAAGAATAAGCACTGATATCCAGGCATGATGATTGGGTTGAGTCTGGTGGACGCGAGTGTGATTGCTGTTTCAGACGTAAGTGATCAACGTTTCAACCCTTTATTAGACGTGTGGTTTACAGGTGTACTTTGAATACTATACGTTACTAAAAATAGATCAGCAAAGATCGTTGCTTTGTATATAGTCTATTGTTCATATTATATGAATTTAAAAAATATATATATCTACAGTGGTAGACACCAAAAGAACCCCTAATTCATTCATCAAAGATAAAAACGCGCGCGCCTACCAAAAGGTTAATTTCCACTGTACGAGTACAGGCCGCGATGCTGAAGAATCTCGAGGAAAACTAGTCACTTCTATGTCTCTCTGCCGGTATTCGTCTCATACCAGCTCGATCTCTAAGCTGTTCTCGTATTCCTGGTTGTCCAGGGCCGTTGGCTTCTCGGAGATGAGGGACTAAAAACTCGCGGATGCGCTCCGCAAAGGAACATTTAAATGATGTCGCCGCGGCTCGACTCAAGAAAGAAAGAGTGGGGGGAAAGAGAGAAAGAGGGAGGGGGAGAGAGAGAGAGAGAGAGAGAGAGAGAGAGGTACCGGCAAGAATAACTCAGAGCGGCGCGCTTTCCCCTCGTCCCTCTCGTTTCCTGTTTGTCGCTGTCACCAAAGGAAAGGTTAGAGACGAGCTAGATGGACGAACGAGGAGAGACGTGGCTCAGTCAACGGTCCAGAGTGACGTCGCGGACTCTTCCACACATTCCCCTCTCTCCTGATATCCACTGCGTCGCGATCCGTCGCTATTCTTTCCGCTCTACGGCGGTGTTCCTCCTGGCGAACGGGGAAGTGGAGCAAGGTGGAACGCGGCGGAAGGAGAAGGAGGATGCTAATCAGATGCCGACAGCGGCGGCGACATCAAAAGCGGGTAGCGTCAGGCCTTGTCACCAGCTCACGGGGAGCGCACCGGCCGGCCTCGCCTTTATTTGAATGCGCTATCGTCGGGATATGCGACGATGACGAACGCGCTTTTTTGGAATCCCCGGAGACCGACGAGGCGACGGTATGATGGGAATTGTTTCTGGAATCTCGATGGGGGACGCCGGCATCATCGATCGTCTGTTCGCGAATCGTCATTCTTGAAAGGCGGAAGCCTCGAGTTGGCAGATGATTGGCAAAATTTTTTTCTCACATATACGCGTATTTGATCTTTGAACGCCGTTGTATAAGAGTCGGTTAATAAATATCGTTATGAAAAGTCCCTCCACGTGCAACGTGGTTGGATCTGTGAGACTCGAACGAATATTCGATCGTCTACCAAATTTTGCAAAAGCTCCGGGGACATTTATAAATAGCATTAATCTATTTGCAGACTTCGATTTTATTGAGCTGCTATTTTGCAACTGAGGTTCTTCTAGATCTCTGGAAAAAGTGTGTCCACAAATATTGATTCTTAACAAAATATTATATGCACTGAGAGAAATGGCTTGGTGAATGACACTGTACTTGTTTTATGAAAGTAATATGGTGAATTTATATACGATATCTGATTCACATATCCAATATTTTGATTACGATGCCTCGACGCATCTGATAGTCAATACCGAGACATTTAGTTGTAGACATCTAGACAGTTTGGTAATTCTCTCTAGATGTGTGATACTATTGATGCGATAGTTAATTGTTATTCGCTGCGACGTTTCCTTTTTCATCTATACTAATTTGTAAAGACATCGGTGCTATAAAAGAATAAACGCTGAAACCGTGAAATATTTGGAAGAATGAAATTTCTTAAAATATGCAAACGAATTTAGAAATAAATATATGAAGATTATATACAGTAAGTATATGAAAATTATATATAATATGGTTAGATTTTAGGTTAGGTAAGAAGTCTAACACTACTCCGCAGTTGTATTCATAATATTCACCAAATAAATTGTATGCTATACTAGACGGTTTGGTAAACGTATTTAAGCATTACTATAATGCTACTTAGACAATGCGCTCACCAGATGGTTTGGTATCATTAATTAAATATCTTGTTACACGATTATTCACCATACTGTTTGATAAATCTAAATAGAATTCTGGTTAGTATCATCAGACATTTCCCTCAGTAGCATCGAGGTAGCATCGAGGCATCAAAGGTGCCCGATAGATCCAAATTGTATTGTATGTTCCAAAAAATATAGCTATTGATTTATTCATTAATGAATGCAATTTAACTAGTGCGAGAGAATAGATATCCGGGCAGGTGTTAGAATCACCAGCGACGACCGCGAGCGGCACGTCTGTAATACGATCCACCGAAGATCATTGATATCCGGTTTATGTGAGCAGGGTGAGAATCTATTATGTAGTCGCACGCGCTCGAGGCAATGATCGGATCTCAAATCAGCGAGGATATAATTGCGAGGTTGCTGACTGGATGTTTAGCGAACGTCACGTCCTCGTGTTACGGAATAATTATACGGAGCCATTAGCGCCGCGGCAATGTTTGTCTATGTCTGCGATCTAACACGAGCCATTAAATGTTCTTGGGTAATTATTTCCGTATAGTTTCAAATGCAACGGCGCGTCCCGATGTGCTTTCCGATTTATATGAAACGGAAGCTTACATCGGAAGTTCATTGCGTTATAATATTTCGCGTTAAGCTGGAATATGCTCATTAACATTACATAGATTAAAATGGATGATATATTTACATGTTGTAATTAGATCGTAAATTAAGCGTCTCCACAGAGGAGCAACATAAGTCCACATTACACTATTGTACCCTCTGCTATCAGCGCTGTGAACACACCTAAGTGTATAGAATATATTTATATTATCGCGTGGTATATAAACTAATTATTCGGATGAGGAAATGTATGGAATCTCTTGCTTTTCACTAAACGCACACACTTAATCCCAACCTCCACTGAGTTCTCGAAGGTGCCTATTGTTAAAACTAACGATCCCCTAACAAACCTCTTGAAATTAGTGGCTGGAACCATTCAGCGTGTCAAAATACGGCACAAATAACAGCAGGCGCGCTGCACGTTGAGATTAAAGTGCAGCCAATCATTTCTAGGATTCTCCTGCGGAGACGCCCGATCCTCGAACGATGAGGGAGCCTACGTTACGAGGCTGTCGAACGTCTTCAACACACTTACACATACGCGGGAATAACGCATTAAATAACGCGTGCAGCGCCGATGCGTGTGCCCGTGTGTGCCCAAAGAAATATATTATATCGCACAAGCGCGCGAGCTGCTTAAGGTTAAGAGCAGGGCATAAAGATGTTGTTTGAGGCGTCGGACACCTGTGCCCCGGCCTGCCGGCTCTGCATACGGACGGCTTCTCCTTCTTCCTCTTCCACCTCTTCCTCGTTCTGAGATTTCTCTTCCTCCCATACCTTTCTTCCTCTCTGTCTCGTCCTGCGAAATCCCATAACGTACGCCGCTCGGCAACCGCGCGTGTCTATGTAGATGCACACGCACGCCGTTGCAACGTATGCTGAACGTACGTAACGTACGGGTTACCCTGCATTAAGATGCAGACGATGATAAGGACGACTTTACGATCTCACGCTCCGACGATTCATAGCCCAGCGATGTATGAACGGCCGTCGTTTACCGGTCTTCTCGTGCAGCATCCCGAAGCCGGCTCTCTCTAGCCGATTCTCGAACCGATTCTTGTCCGCTCCAAGAGGATCTTTTCGGTCCGAGAACGCCCACCGTGAACTCGGCGGATTGATTGTGGATCAGCGACGTGGGGCCTGTGAACGTGAATACTTTATAAGATCGGGGGACAGGAGAAGGCACAAGTATCGCGGAATTTTTACGATTAAAGTTTCATTGAACATCTAAAGCGTTAAGATTCAAGAATTCGAGTACCCGAGCGAATTTCTTCATCCTCTTAGACTCTCGTCTTATTGACGCACTTGTTGCCATCTTTTAAGCAAATGTACGCCCAGATCCCGACGGAATCGACTCGTTATATACGTAACAAGGGCGGCATCATTGACAGACAGGCGTGCAGGTGCATACGGAGTCTAGACGCCGCGCAAGCGACGAGCGCGGTGAGCGCGATGACGCCCGGTGGATTCGCACTCGAAGGGTCCTGGCGCATCCTGTTGCATATTTCACCTCGAGAACCCTTTTAGCCGTTTCAGCGTGGCTACGGGCACACGGGCGTGTAAATCAAACGCGCGCTGCCCGCTTGTAAATCTCCGGGTAAATACACACCGCCGAGATAATTTACGCAGCCGCCGAGTGCACTTGGCCTTCCTCTCCCTCGGATCTCTCGTCCCTCTCTTTCTCTCTCTTCCTCGCGCGTCCCTCGAAGGAGTCGGTTTTTCGGAGCGCATCGATGTGAATCCGAGTGTCCCGGAAGGCGCGGCCCATCAGGACTCCTCGTTATACCGTACCGATCGTTACGCCATGGCATCGATATTCACTGATAATTTGTGACGTCGAGAAACATGCCGTGTATGTATCATTCCTTCCGTCATCCTTTCACCAAAGTCTTGAGTAATATTTGCGACTGTTTTCTCCACCGGTATAGCATCATCGTCGTAATTGTTGCGAGTGAGTTTTGAGCGAAGCTCACACTATTCATTATATAAATTATACGTCAATATTCACTAATAATTTGCAACGTCGAGGAACATGCCGTGTAATTCTTTTCGCGGTTGACATTCCGTCGTTTTGGCGAGATCTTGAATAATATTTGCAACTGTTTTTTCTAGCAAAGAATATTACGTTGACGTCGCCGTCGTTGTCGCGAGTGTTTCGAGCGAAACTCGCACGAAATTACCTATTAAGATCGTGACCATATAATTACGGGCGACGTATGCGCAGCCATAAATTCCCGCTGATGGCTTGAACGCGAGCGGCAAGAGAGAAGGTCCGATGAAAAATTCCGCGAATCTTATCAGACACGGTGAGATCATCCGTTAAATCGCCCGGCCGTATTTTATCGTATCGCGCGCGCACCTTTCGCGTTGTACAATCCGCGAGTATCTAATGCACGTGCTGCGGCATCGGCCAGATGCATCGAGATGCACGGTCTGTCGGGCGAACGCTTCGGCACCGGCCGCCGGTGAATGGAGGCAGCAAGGTGACGACAGGTGGGCCAGTTCCTTGATAAATGAAGTGAGAACTCGCGGCTACTTATCCACCGATGCATCAAATCTGTCCGCGCCGGCGGATCGGTCGTATTAAAAGTGCATCTCGCGCGTCTACGATCCGGTTTATCTTTGCTCCCCTCTTCTCGGCTTCACCACTGGCTCGACGAGACGCCATCCGATAACAGCGATAACAACGCATCACCGATACCTTGGTCGCTCGCTTTCATTGCTGACAAATTACCGAAATGGGATCGCTCGCGTTATTCATCAGTCATGCCGCAATTATTCCCTGTCCACGTGATGTAGCGGGAAAGAAGACGCGTCGCGGAAACTAGTTTGCGCGCAGCGTGAACTTCAACTTTATTCCAACAGCGGACGACACCGGCTGTGCTCCTGCGCCGCTACCGTTGCCGCACTGTTGCTGCGCGAGTAGAGCGAGTTTTCAATTAAAGGCGGATTAAAAGCAGCCGCGGCGAGGCGCTCGTTTAACACATTGTCCGGGTCGCGTCTCTATTCTAGTCGCGCCGGACACCGCGGCCTGCCGGTATTGCCTGCCGGACGTCCTGCTGGGCGCAGGATCTAGCACCGAGTGCATCGGCCGATGTTGCATCCTCATAACTCGCGCGGCGCGCTCTCGCAGCTCTCTCGGAGAGGCCGCGCGAAAGCGCGCGTATATGCATAGCCACTTTACGCGTTATTTATCACACCGATGCTTACCGATGCACGCTCTCGCTTTTCGTGCCTGGTGCGTGCAGGAATTATGTCCCCGATCTCGCGTCGCGTTCCGACTCGTTCATGCGGAGGTCGCGAAGGGGTCAGTCGTCGACATAACAGCTGAACGGCTCTTGTAATCCGTCGTATCGATATTTCTCTCGAAAACACTTCGCAGTCGGAAGGCGGAACAATGCGTTCTCCGTGTGTCCGTGTCCTCTGCGCTTTCTCGCGATCGCCGATGCCGGATAAAACCGCGCTGAAACGGCGGATCTTGCGGATCTTGCGTTGAGGATGCGTGTGACGCTCGTAGTTGCGTGCGTTTTGTTCTATCTGTATATTTCATGTACGATCTGAACGATCCGGCACAAACGACGTATTTCCCATCATATTTCTACGTCGAGCCTGGGAAACTGCATATTTGGAAAAGTTTGCAATTTGTATGTAAGATTTAATGTAGAAGTCGAGGAATTAAATAAGAGAATAATTTTCAAACTAGCAAAAAAGAAATTAATAAAGCAGTACGAGACGAGAAAATTTGAAACTTTTAATATTTTATTTAAATATTCAAAAATAAAGGCTTTACATCTTGATTTAAAGGGAGAGTTCAGTTAGTCTTTTATTTATATATCTGTCTCGCACATTTCCAGTTTTCTCGTTTCGATTCAGACAGTCTCGCAAAACTTTAGGTTTAGCATTGCCTATGCAATGAAAAATATTTTGTACTTATGTTGAAATCGATTTGCGTAGAAATTTTTGTGTTAAATTTTAATATACCCGTATCTTAATTTAATATATTGCCATTACGTTATTTTGACTATTCTGCGTTGACTTCATATTCATCATTTCCATATGTTAAAATAACACCCAAGTATTTTTATATTAATTTCCGACATATTATTTGTGTTATTTGTTTACATATTTGTTTTGCGTTAAATTAATGCAAAAATTAGAGTGGATAAATTGTGACATGTGTTAAATTTAGCACAAAATTTGTGTTATAGTGTAACAGAGCCAGACTTACAAGTACTAATTTTGAAGTTGTAAGTTATCATATTTCACTGTACTTTTTTAATTATTGTAAAATTATTCGAGTGGTATTTTCGCAATACCACCTTTCGTTCTCTTAATCACGTTTCGAGTAAATTGGTTTTGGTATTTACTAGTAATTATCTTGCAGACACTCTCTGTACCGGCGCGAGTACCAGTCTTTATTCGCACACATCTATCTACATGTTCGCGTCACTGAAATCCCCGTCCAGATTCATTCCTTGTCGACAATCTCCCACACCTGTCGATCGGCCGATCGTGAATTACCATCGTGCAAACCTCGAATTGGTCGTGCGTCGATGAATGTACGTAGGTCCTGGTTTCATTTTCGCCGGGAGCGCCGAACCCTTTGCTGCACCCCTTTGCCAGCTACTACGGTACCAAAGTATAAGGCTCGTAACACCCTTCACGATCGGCTGTGCTAACGACTTTTAGATCATTAGTTACTGAAACTACCAATACAATTATCGGGCCTGGATATTTATTCCCTTAATCTCGGCCCCGAGACTCCGCCAAGATTGCCGACCACGAGCAATTCGGGGAGGCCATTCCCGTGGCGTTGTTTAGACCTATCGACGGCCCCCGTGACTGCCTTTTATCCGGCGCGTAAGGTCTTAATTAAGCTGTCGATTATCATAATAATCCGCGGCGCGTAAGCCGACCCGCGCCTCTTCTTCGTCCACTCTCGATCTGGATGATTGATTGCCGCCGTCGCGGTTTTCAACCTTTTCGAGCACATTCCGCGAAAATTATACGGACCATCCGTGAGAAGGTTACTTGTATACAGCTGAGAATATTGATGGAAAGAAAGATTAGTTTTCTGTGTATAATATTTCGAAGCTATTAGTGAGTGATCAAATTCATGGTTTCAACTGTTAAAGTCTCAAGTATTTAGCAATATTAATATCACGCTATATTTTTTATGGAAAAAATCTTTGTTTCGCCACATCGAAAAAAGTATAACAACAAATAACAAATTTCTTCATATTCAGATAAAGATAATGAACAATGAACGCTTACACCATACATTCCTTTAATTTTGCAATTTTTTCGTCAAATTTAATCTTGAAAGAGTTGACATCGTAAGGATAATAGATCCTTTGTACTATTTCGAACATAGTATTTAATTATACTTGATTTTTTAGTATAATATTAAAGGGTTAATATCCGAGAAGTGTGATTTGGGGAACAAACATACACCGGCGCATACTGCGGAGCAGATGACTTTTAGCTAACAGCCGACGACACCGCGCGAAAAGTAACGAATCAAGAAAACTCCTGCTTTCGTTCGCGTCACATTCGCGCGGCTGATTTACCGGTGGGCGTGTGTCTTCTATCGGGTGAGAGCGAGGAAGCGGAAGACTCGTGGCGCGGTGAGGGAACGGGAATTCATTCGACGGCGTTTGCAGAGCAAAGAAGTCGTTATATTTTCTCGAAGCGTCGCGAGGAGCTTAATCAAGGTGGCAGCCGAGCGGAATCAGCAAGGACCCCATCAGTTTTACGTTTCGTCCTTTTTTCTCCGCCTCCTCCATGCCCCTGCTCCTTTATTGTCGAACGCTCGGACCCCGGGGACTCATTGTCCAACCTAATAATCGCAACTTTTAATTGAATTTGCGACCGGCGCGAGTCAACTTTCGGCTCCCTCAGCCCGTTCTGATTGGCGATCGTCCCTGTCAATTAGTTACCTGGCCCAGGCATCCTTCGGATTTCCTCCATCTTTGATACAGGATTGAAGCGATCTGACATGAAAAATTTTCTTCTTGTTTCTGTGTTTTATCATTCGTTTGATAAAGAAGTGACAGAAAACTCAGGAATAATATCCTGTTACTCTTTCGTCGAAGAAATAACATTCACATTCGGTATAATTCGGTAACATTCACTTCGGTATATCGCAAATATAACACTACTTTGTTTGTAATGTAATGCAATCGCTAATACTGTTATAGAATCTTTGATTCTCCCTTGTAACTTTAAAAAACAATGAGAAACGAGATATGTTCTTTGATCTTGTTATAAATAAATAAGATGCGGAAAGAAACGCAAAGACCGTAGGGAAGCATTGTCGAGGCCGGGAATATACGAGCGCATCTTACTCGGCGTG
Organism: Odontomachus brunneus; assembly: GCF_010583005.1. Taxonomy (NCBI): domain Eukaryota; kingdom Metazoa; phylum Arthropoda; class Insecta; order Hymenoptera; family Formicidae; genus Odontomachus; species Odontomachus brunneus. Next base: position 403,182 of record NW_022639610.1, on the reverse strand, counting down.
CTTAAGCTCGCCAATTAAACGTGCGTGATTGTCCTCGCGGAGGATTCAGATCGATTCGCCGTCAATCGACAATCGAGTCGAGAGGAACGGCCGGTTTATTTGTTTTAATTGGCATTTCCAGCACCACAAATCGAACACGAGGCGTCGCGAATCGATTGACAGCGACAACGGCTGATGGATTATTGTGATTATGTTGTTGTTGCTGAAATTATAACCGATGATGCAGCAGCATCGCAGCAAATGTAACTTGCGTACCGCGTCCCAAACAGGAATTGAAACTCACCAAAAACGACATATTTTTATCGAGTTTAGTTTGCACACCGCAGATCGGCCGTTTTCTTTTTCGTTCGATACAATCGTTGTTACATAGTAATAAAAAAACTATGATGAGGCTACCATAAAGTAACGCACTCTTATATTTCGTTAATATTAATAATTAATTACATATATATTCAACGGGCATATTATTGGAAATTTTCTCTTACGTTTATTTTAAAGTTAACTTATCACTTCGCTCGATATCCGCTCGAATACGGTAACAGCTGACTCGCGTCACTCATGGGAGGAATAGACCGCGCGCGGCGTAACGGCAGAAGAAGAAGAAGAAGCGAGCGGATTATGTCCACTCGAGTGTGCGCGTCTGCACGCACCTGACGAGAAGTGCATCGGCTAAAAGAAGAGAATGGCCGTTAATTACAATACATGATTCGCTTAATTGCATTCTTTATGCAGCCGCTTAGCCGGAGCAATTTCTTTCGCGATGTAGTAGTAATAGTAGTAGTAGTAGTAGTAGTAGTAGCCGCGAAGAAGTTGCACGGTCAGTATCGTCTCCGCTCGGCCGTCAACAGTTCTGTCGTTATCACAATCGTTTCGCGGACTGTCAAAAAGAATAATCATCTTCGTGTCTTTAATGTTAAATCTACCGTTCCGCGATTGAGTCTTCAATTAAATCTGAAATTATATCGATTTTAACAGTACTTGCCATTAAAGTTTAATTTCTAGTTTCTGGAGATGTGTATGGATAGTGATTGCTGGTTTCCATTGGATTCTATTTTTGCAACCGCGATTGGCTAAATATTTCCGAGAGCTTCTCTCTGCACAAGGTCGTAGTCGCACGAGGACGCTTTATTCGGCCGAGTTCATCGATTTTTAGACGGCAGCTACGGAATTTAAGAGTTGGGATGTCTCCCTCAAGATGGCAGAGACGGCTCTTCGTCTCACGAATTATCTCTGAACCTTTGCTTATTATGCAATGTTGTAAAATATTATTAAAAAATATTCATTGATCATTTATACAAAATGGAAAATCTCGATATATATCATGAAAATATTTTCAACGTTCTTTCATAAATTATATCTTTTATATATAAGTTGCTGTTAGTGCAATTCCAATTCTTAGTTTAATTGCTTGAATAAATAGATCCAATCATGATCAGCTAGACCAGCGAATAAAGGTCTCTACATGTTCCACGCGATAATTTAATTATCTCCATTGGATTAGCTTCATTGGCCGTTATCTCACCCATTCCATCGAAACGCGCATTCTATCGTTGTCGATGCGTTCATTATGGCAGTGTGACGTCATTTCCTCAGCGAGGCGTGACACGTGCTGTCGTAAACGTAGGTGGGCGCCGTCACGAGTCGCTTGCTGGGTCGCTTCAGCTATTTGAAAAACCCGTGTTTGGGATGATTCCAAGCAAAAAGTAATCAGTGTCTATGGAAACCGATTTCAAGCATCACGCATCTAATCCAAACATCCGTCGAAATTTGGGTCTAACGGACACTACTATCCAGTTAAACTTCAGTTTATCATAGTATTTATGAACGGTCGCATAATCCAAACAAACTTCCACGCAACGAAGTTCCGTTGTGTTTCCTCCAACTGATTTCTCCCTGATACGGAACATGTGTCACGAGAGCAGCGATATTTATCGAATAGTGTCGCGCTGATCGTGCGCGCGCGCACCGACGTATGAACGTGGCTGAATTGCGTAAGCCGCGGTTCTTGGCTTCGCGCAAGAAGTCGACGCGCACTTAACAATTAGCGGGACGAATTTATTACCGACCACTTTCTAGAAAATCGCCATTTAACTCCAATTGCCGCGGGATCATTCCACGGAGAAAGAAGCTCGGTGAAATTGTCAAGGTGACCGGGAGGAGCTGGGGGCCGAGGGAGGCGAGCGAAGTGAACGACTTCCTAAGTCGAATCCCGTTGGAGAGAACGCGTTGGAGGAGACGGATAGATGTCCGTCCGCCTCGCGGTCACCGGTCGGTCGCAATTAAAATCAGCGGAGCATCGTCGGCGTGTGTCGCACTCGTCGTCGACGACGGCGCATCACTCGCAGCAGCTGCATCGTTTCCACCTATTAACGGGCCCGCCGCTTCATAACGTATGGATACGCGCGCACGCATTTATTGCCGTTAATTATGGAACCTAAAATGAGCTTATAAATAACACTGATTTTACTTTACGACCTCGCGAAACCCGTACAATTAAATACGCCGAAAGCGACCTCGAGCAAAATCGAATGCCGGAGTACTTACGTCGAGTGCAATATTTCCTCGCGATGGTATGAAAACATCGGACACTTACAGTGACAAAAATACTCACCTCTTTCCTCTCCTCCGTCGCATTCTTCTATGCACCATGTGTGCACACATTACAATAATGTAATTAACGAATGAGATTGATAATGATTTGCGGCAAAGGGAAACGATGTCTGCTATAAGATTATTGCACAGGATATAAGATTTTGCACATGAACTAAAACACTTTATTATTATCGTGTGTGTGTGTGTGTGTGTATATGTGTGTGTACACGTATCTGGAAATTTGAAATCACTCGAATATAATTAGCCGCGATGATCACGTCTGATGGAAACTTGCCTCGTCAGGTTCAACAGCGTCGCAGGAGCTCCGCGCAAGTCGGAACTCGAGTAAAGAAGCATGATTCCCTTGCCAATTGCAGACTCCTTGTTCCCGGCTATTAGTGCCGGGTAGTGTCAGATCGTGTTTTGTCGACCGACACGGAAAAATCTTCGAACGGTGTACTGCGCGCGCACGCACACGCACCACGCGCGTGCATGCGTGTACGCGAATACGAGATGGTGTTACACGCACCGGCATAATTGCCTGGTAATTATTCATTACGTTTATGTACCATGTTATTCAATAACCCAGGCCCTGTAATTTACTTACGATTGAGCATTTCACGCTTCGCAATGGCTTACTCAATTACTCGCCGCGCGGTCGCTCGAGCGCGTTGCGCTCGCCATTAGCGGAGCCGCGGCGTGCACTTGCATACGCGCACTCCTGCGCGCGCTCTCTCGCATTGTTACGCGATGTATATCGTCACCTAGATCACGTGTGCACGTCGAAATCCGAAGGAGACGCATCTTATGGGCGAACAGCGAGCGTTTATCGGAAAATTTTCCGTGAGCAACGTGACGGCGCGAATTCCTGAATTGCACAAGGTAATCCCGGAGCAGCGCGTGCTTGACAATCAATATCGGCGATTCATCGTCATTCAGGAATGAAACGGAGATCTCACCAAATGCTCGGACTGCCGCTGGATCGATATTTATTTCAATTACGTATCATCACAATAGCAAATAGTCCTATTGTAATTCAATGCTATCATATGTACAATGTTACATTGTGCGCGTTATCTCGCGTGCGCGAATCAATCTAGAAAGGAAGCGCGGTGATTGAAACGTATTACTGTATTTGATTCGCATTCGCCGTCTGATTTTAATTGATACTGGCGAGTATGCAAATTTTCTTCTTCGCTTTATAATTAGACATTCATAATTCGCGCTTGCCGTGTCTGATTCATGAGTTTGCATTGAGATAGGAGATAGGAGGAGGGAGTTCAACGATTATTCGCGTTTTTTGAGATAATGTTTTGATAAGCAGACTAATAGGGCTGGTTCTTGAATTGTTTGGAAAAGATTCATGCAGAAAGATAAACTATTCGAATCTGTACCTATCGAGATTTTATGAGAAAAAATGATCAGACATTCTGCAGTACACACACGTCACGACGTAATTCTCACGGGTCCGATAATGCGACTTTGTATTCGAATTGGACGTAATTGATCACGGTGTCGGCATAGCTCTCCCACATTACTGACTCGGACAGTCAGTCAACGATTGTCAGAACTAATGGTTGATCATTTTTGCGCTTGCGAAATGCGCCGCGCTGAATACGACAACAATCAAACATTCACCGTTTGCATTTCGTTAACATGTCGTTTATCGGCACAACCATGTCGTTATCGGCGCAATAATCTGCGCAAGCCACTTTTCGCAATCGTGGTTTGGTGTATCAGCAAAAACAGGTGTGAAACTTAAAACACATGTTTTACATTCGCATAAACACACACACATATACACGTATGCGTCAACGCGTCATTTTCCTTTCTCATCTTGATTGGCGCAATCACGTTATCATCGCACAACAATCTCAATTATTTGTGAGCTCTTGAAATAACGTTTTCACGTCGACTCACGTGTGCAATGCGCGTATAGGCCGCGGCCATTTACGGCGATTTTAACCATTATATTACGATGCTTGTAGCATAATGAAGGTGAGTTTTTCTAGTTGCTGGTCTAACCGAGAGTGTGTCCGCAGTACGCTCCTCGGACCGTTGTCGCCGTGGCGCATAGGCAGTTCCAATTCTCACGGTGTCCTTTATGGAACGGTCACCACGGGACTCCCACCGTCGCCGAGCGCGCGGGATCACTCGGTTTCTTTTCGCTTTTTTGCCGCCCCGCGTTTTCCCCGCCATCGAAGAGTAATCGTCGCAAAAAGCAGCTATTGCGGCGAATGTTTCAGTTACCGGGGGATTCGCGCGCGTTCATTGAATTCGTGGTCGCCGTTGAATAAACACGCGCTTGTCTGCGCATTAGAAGATCTATGATTGCAACATGAAAGAAAAAAAATAGCAAAAAATAAACCAACCTCGTAGGAAAGTTCTCTTTATAGCGCAAGGAAATTGCAGTTTATCTTCTTACTCTTTATGGATCGAGTTGCTATCGCGCTGAGAGAGAGAGAGAGAGAGAGAGAGAGAGAGAGAGAGAGAGAGAGAGAGAGGGAGAGAGAGAT